>NC_084656.1:17086735-17386735 GCF_019802595.1 Syngnathoides biaculeatus
CCATTTTTCACAACGAACCGGGTCTTTTGGAAATGTATGAAGAATGGATCCATCCTCCCAAGTTTTCGAGCAATATCCAGCAATGCAACGAACCAACATTTTGGCTCACCCGAAGGGACAACGAGCTACCTTCCCGCAGGTAAAACTACTATAAACAGACGAGACCGCTAGAGTCCACTACTACCCTGTACGTCACTTCCTGCTTCTTCTCCAAAACAAATCCCTCGAGAGGATTTTCATGGCGGGAGTTACAAAAAGCCATACACGTCAAAATCATGTTTTGTGGTGGAAAAAAAAACGGATGGGTCCATACCGGCTGCCGTTTTTTCATTAATAACATACTCAAAATTATGCATTTCATGACAGTGGACCTTTAAGTCACGTTGCGAGCAGGTTTTAAAATCTGGGCCTAAATTGACAGTGAAAATACAGACAACGAGATGAATCACAGAGATTTATTACATCCGCTATATGTCGCAAATTATATGACTATTCCCATTCTTTTGTTCCTTATCAGCCAATAAATTTAGTGGTAGCAAACATTGCATAAATCATTTACTACATCGTCCATACGAAACTAATCTTGTTTTGCAACTCTGCACCTTTCCTACCTTAAGAGACTCAACAGAGTGTAGTTATTATCTATAACCCGTAGTTATTATCTGCAGCCTAATGGCTCATTAGGCAAAGAGGCTCCCAGTTTTTCAAAGCAAGTGACAGTTTTATACATCATCCTCTGCGCGTTTTAAGATAACATTGAGGCTCCCGTCTCCGCGCACAATGAGATCTTCATCTCGGAACGTTGTCAATGGACCGAGCGGTGACGCATGACTCTCAGCCACCCGAGCAAGATGGCGGCGCTGAGAGAGGCATTGTTGCCACGGAAGCGGATGAACTCGAGAGCTTCATTAAGAAACCACGCCGGGCTTTCGTGCCAAGTTCGCGGTGCTCAACGACCCGTCTTTCTCATCCCCCGACAGAACCTGAAGGTGAGAAGCCCCAAGGACTGCAAGGAGCCGACAGCCAAGAACTCTCTGGAGGGTCAGTCATCTTGATGAATTGTGTTCTTTTACTGACTTGAATACGATTTCAAATGTTTAAATGTATGCTTTTTCCTTTTACTCTCAACAGCTTTGCTTTACAAACCGGTAGACAGAGTGACACGCAGCACGCTGGTGCTTCATGTAAGTAAAACAGATGAAGTGGTTCGGGCATCCCCCCCCCCCCCGTGAGACCACCATTGTGTTTTTATTTTTAATATGAGACCTTTATACATTCTGTGCTTCGTTGGTCTTTTTACTTCACACATTTGTCCACCTGATTTGCTTTGAAATGACAACATTTTTGCACGCAGGACTTGCTCAAGCACACTCCCATAAGCCACCCGGACCACCCGCTTCTACAGGACGCGCTGCGCATCTCCCAGAATTTCCTGTCCAGCATCAACGAGGAGTCCACGCCCCGACGCCAGCTGATGACTGTCAAGAAGGGAGAGGTAGGACATTTTGAAAACAGATGCATTCGCATCCACTGCCAAATTACTGCATCGGGGTTATAACATAAATGCCTACTGTGGTACTGCATGCGCAAGTCTGGTGCGGCGGAGAAATATGTTAGAATAGTACAGGACATATATGAGGGCAGCAGAACAGCGGTGAGATATGGCGTAGGTGTGTCAGAAGAATTTAAGGTGGAGGTGGGACTGCATCAGGGATCTGCGCTGAGCCCCTTCCTGTTTGCGGTAGTAATGGATAAGCTGACAGATGATGTTGGACTGGAATCCTGTTGGACTATGATGTCCGCAGATGATAGTGTGATCCGCAGTGAAAGCAGGGAGCAGGCGGAGGAACAATTAGAAAGATGGAGGTAAGCGCTGGAAAGGAGAGGAATGAAGATTAGCTGAAGTAAAACAGAGTGAATGTGAGGGGCGGAGGAGGAAGAGTGAGGCTCCAAGGAGAAGAGATAGCGAGGCTGGATGACTTCAAATACTTGGGGTCAACAATACAGAGCAATGGAGAGTGAGGTAAGGAAGTGAAGAAACGGGTCCAAGTGGGGTGGAACAGTTGGCGGAAGGTGTCTGGTGTTCGATGTGACAGAAGAGTCTCCGCTAGGATGAAGGGCAAAGTCTACAAAACAGTGGTGAGGCCGGCCATGATGTACGGATTAGCGACGGTGGCACTGAAGAGACAACAGGAAGCAGAAATGGAAGTGGCAGAAATGAAGATGTTGAGGTTCTCTCTTGGTGTGAGCAGGTTGGATAGGATTAGAAATGAGCTCATTAGAGGGACAGCCAAAGTTGGATGTTTCGGAGACCAGGTTTGAGAGTGCAGACTTTGATGGTTTGGACATGTCCAGAGGCGAGAGAGTGAGTATATTGGTAGAAGGGTGCTGCGGATGGAGCTGCCAGGCAAAAGAGGGAGAGGAAGACCAAAGAAAAGGTTGATGGATGTTGTGAGGGAGGACGTGAGGACAGTGGGTGTTAGAGGGGAAGATGCACGAGATAAGCTCAGATGCAAAAAGATGACACGCTATGGTGACCCCAAACGGGACAAGGCGAAAGGAAAAGAAGAAGTTATAACATAAATGCTGACATTTATTTATTTACCTGTGCCTTTCACACCGAACTTCCTCAAGTGAGACATTGCAGTGTGCATCTTGATGTTCACTATGGTGCAGTTTTGCACATTCAGCTAATTCGATTGGTGTTGTCGTCGGCGCCAGTATCTGGGACAGCTCCAATTGCAGTGAGTCTCGGGTGTTAAAGGGAACATTCCGGTCGTAACTTGTCTCTACCCCGTTAATCCTCTGGTGTCAAACTCGAGATTCACCCACGACATCATTTGTATGTGGCATACTAGTAAATCATATACGTCTAGGTTGTATTTAAAGGGAAAATTTGGACCAAAATTGCAGTCTTTACTCTCAATAACGTGATGTTATAAACATTTTTTTTTACGTGAAGCCTTTTTTAATGTAAATTTGACAATAGTTGACCAAGCTATTTTCCCTGACTTCTGACTGCTGGAGCTAGCAAGTTTTTTTTTGTTTATAACTGTCAATTGGTCCATGTTTTGCTTGGCGTTGCAAGCTGAAGTCTAAGTTATGCGAGCTTCAGATGTGCTGCCACTCGAGGGAAATGGAAAAAAAAAATAGTAGCGTGACAGTCGGTGAACACGCAAATACAAAAATGAGATCACTAGCGAAGAGCTGCAGTAAGCCAAAGCAAAACTCACAGCCAGAAGCTTAACGTGAAGAGGAAGCAGCTGTGTTCCTGATGTCGCTCACTAGGTGTCGCTATTTAAAGGCACATGTATAACAACTAACTATTACACTTTATTAAACCGGAGCCATCGAGGCTCGAGACACGATGAATTTTTACAAATACGAGCACGATACAGATCTACGGTATCGGTATCAGCGCATATCTAATTTGGACTATTTCCCTTTGTCTATGTTGTGTGTAGATAAGTCTTCCAAGGGTCACAAATTGCATCGCAGGCAATTGGGTTTCATATTTTTTTAATTATTATGTCTGTCATAATGATGTCATGACCCCCCCACCCTCCGAATGACCTTGGGGTTACCTATCAAACGAGAGAAAAGATGCCAGCTTGTCACCAATCTGCAGCCTAAAGCCGAGCTCATGCCCTTATATGGTCACACCGTGGTTGGCTGCTTAAAGGACTGGGGGGGGGGCTTCTCCTCCACTTGCCCATTGTGCTTTCCCGAGCGGTTATATTCTGGCGCGCACATCCCTATAAACCACCGCCGCGCTGTCTGTCATCTCCGGAGATGACTTGATGCGCATGATTGGATGGCCCTTGATTGAAAGCTTTCGTGACACGGCCGTACATAATGTCGGTAATGAGCCGCCGAGCCGCCGCTCCGACGCGCCGATGCCAAGTTAATTATTCATAAATGGAGGGTGGGAGCCGGTGGGTGAAAGAAAAGGGGGGAAACGCCCGGGCTGGCTCCTCCCACCGCTGCACCTTCTGCAAATACACACTTTCTGATTCGCTTTTCTGTTCTTGTTCCCCATTGAACTCACGTGCACATGCTTGTGCCCCCTCCTCCCCCCTGGCCCCCTTTCCTTGACTGATCCCGACTGGACTCACTTACATCCCAGCACCAATCAAACCGGGCATCAAATATTTATGATAGATACATGAAAGCTGCGCACGGAAATCAATGCTGCTCATTATATTGCGACTCAGTGTAGCTTGAGTACAATATTTGATATGCCCGAGGTTATACGGATGCCAATTATTGGACATTTTGGAGCCAACGGGGAGGACGGGGGCTTAAACCGACTTACAAGAATACAAGCGTGTGCCTGAGCAGGAAAAATGAAGCCGGGCGATGATGGTTAGCTACCAATAATTATTTTATATCAGGGGTCCTCGGTTACAAAGTGTGAAATTTATGAGGCTGGGCTGTATAGCATGGAATATAATTCGCTTCTATAGAATTGATCGTCATGTAAAAGAAAGAATTCTATTGTGATGTGTTATGATTACTAGTACTTATTTTCACATTAAACTTGGCGTGGGCGGCACAGTGGGTCAGCTGGTAAAAGTGTTGGCCTCACGGTTCTGAGGTCTAGGGTTCAATCCCGGACCCGCTTGTGTGGAGTTTGCATGTTCTCCCGGTGCCTTTGTGGGTTTTCTCCGGGCACTCCGGTTTTCCTCCCACGTCCCAAAAACATGCAGCATTAATTGGACACTCTAAATTGCCCCTAGGTGCGATTGTGTGTGCGGCTGTTTGTCTCCATGTGCCCTGCGATTGGCTGGCAACCAGTTCAGGGTGTGCCCCGCCTCCTGCCTGTTGACAGCTGGGATGGGCTCCAGCACTCCCGTGACCCTCGTGAGGATAAGCGGCAAAAAAATGGATGGATGGACACTTGACGTGTGCCTTGCTGGTGAAGATGGACATATAAACTCAGTATAGTCATTATTAATAAAACAAAGAAAAAGGGTTAAATGTGAGCAGTTTGAGTTGCAACACTGTTTACATTTGGGGAAAAAAAATATATCAAGCTACACAAAAATTTAACTTGTGTTAAAAATGAACTTTGTTTTCTTTCTTTAAAAAAAAAAGTTTTCTTCTGTTAACGCTGCTCATGTAGAAGTTTTTTTTTTTTAAAAGAACATTGGAGCAAGTAACCTGTAGTCTGTTATGTGCTCCGGAACTGACAAGTGCATGACTGTCCCCCAGAGACCCTTGACCTGACCATATTGGGTTGTTTTGGGGGGTCAAACAAGCAGATGCTGCTGAATTAAAATGCAAAAAATGATAATGCCAAAATCTCAGTTCACAGTCCACTGTCACCCAACTTTCTTTGCCTTTTCAGTATGGGTTTATAGGCTGTCTTACAGTGAAGAAAATAACTATTTGAACACCGTGCTATATTGCAAGTTGTCCCACTTAGAAATCATGGAGGGGTTTGAAATTTTCATTGTAGGTGCATGTCATCTAAAACGAAAAATCCTGAAATCACAATGTATGTTTTTTTTAAAGGTTTATTTGTGTGATACAGCTGCAAATAAGTATTTGAACACCTGAGAAAACCAATGTTAATTTTTGCTACAGTAGCCTTTGTTTGCAATTACAGAGGTCAAACATTTGCTGTATTTGTTCACCAGGTTTGCACGCACTGCAGGAGGGATTTTGGGCCACTCCTCCACACAGATCTTCTCTAGATCAGACAGGTTTCTGGGTTGTCGCTGAGAAACACGAAGTTTCAGCTCAATCCAGAGATTTTCTATTGGGTTTAGGTCTGGAGACTGGCTAGGCCACGCCAGAACCTTGATATGCTTCTTACGGAGCCACTCCTTGGTTTTCCTGACTGTGTGCTTCGGGTCATTGTCGTGTTGAAAGACCCAGCCACGACCCGTCTTCAATCCTCTGACAGAGGGAAAGAGGTTGTTCCCCATATACAGATGATACAGAGTTGCAAAGGCAATATTACTTACAATTTAATTACAAGTAGTTAGTTGACCAATATGTGCATTATTGTGGTTGTAGTAGTATAAAACCGCACTGTGTCATGTTAAGAATTGTTTCAAACATTTTGGTTGAATTATTTAGGAATATGAGTGTTACAAATGAAACAATTCTCACTATAATGCATAGTCCACTTTTACACCACTGCAAATTACTGACACAACCGAGATGCGTCAGGAAACTTCTAGGATCGGCGTCAATGAAGATACATTGCAAATCCAAACTACGAGATCTATGAGATCAACCAGCCAGTCTATAAAGAGATCCCGCGGCGTTTCCTTTGTTCAGTCTGCAAGAAGAGGCGAGAAATACGTTATGGCAGGACAACTCCGAGCCGCTTCGCTATGACAACGCGCCCACTCACAATGCCCTGAGCGTCTGGGAGTTCCTGGTTGACATGAGAATCGCCATGCTGGAGTAGTCTTATCTACACACCTGACCTAGCTCTGTGTATGTGTGTGTTTATGTGTGTTTTTTCCCCTCCTCTTTCCTGGGCCAAAGGGGATTATCAGGGTCATCTGTTTTGAAGATGTGGAAGACATCAAGGTGGCAGTGACGATGGGGCTGTGAAGGATTCCGGAAGAATCCTTCCAGAAGTGCGTGAAGGCGTGGCAGAGAAGGCTGGAAAAGTCCATTAGAGTCCGTTGCAATGAACTGAGGGCGGGATGTAGTTTTGGATTTGAATCAGTCCAGGAAGGCAGCACGGTGGATCAGCTGATAAAAGCATTGGCCTCACAGTTCTGAGGTCCTGGGTTCAATCACCTGTGTGGAGTTTGCATGTTCTCCCCGTGCCTGCATGGGTTTTCTCCAGGCACTCCGGTTTCCTCCCACATCCCAAAAACATGCAACATTAATTGGACACTCTAAATTGCCCCAAGGTGTGATTGTGAGTGTGGCTATTTGTCTCTATGTGCCCTGCGATTGGCTGGCAACCAGTTGACAGCTCCGATAGCCTCCAGCACTCCCTTGTGAGGATAACCAGCTCAGAAAATGGATTGATAGACATTCCAGGAACATTTCCGATACAGCTGGTGTTGTTCAAGTAGCCAATGGAGTAGTGCCACAGGTAGTGTTCATTTGCAGTCTGGATGTGGTCCTCGCTCCCCATGTTAACAAATTCTATACTCACCACCGGCCCATCATTGTGTGGGCCGAGATCAGCGCTCTCAATTGAAGAAGGGCTGCAACGAGTAATCGAATAACTCCAGTAATTCCATAACCCAAAGATTTCAGAGCAAGTCTCACCCTGGAAGCTTCACAGGAATCGTTTTTAGTCGTTTATGTCCAATCTTTGGGATCATTTCAGAGTACAGGAGCACATCTGTGATCTTCAGCCCATGGTATGGCACAATGTATCAGTTCTTTAAAGGGCCACTGTCATAAAATGCATGATTTTTAGTATGTTATTAATGAAAAAATGGCAGCTGGTATGGACCCATGCCTTTTTCACCACTAAACCTGACTTTGATGTATATGGCTTTTTGTAACTCCCGCCATGAAAATCCTCTCGAGGGATTTGTTTTCGAGAAGAAACAGGAAGTGACGTATGAGGCAGGAGCACCCTCAAGAGGACTCGTCTGTTTCTATTAGTTTTACCTGCGGGAAGGTAGCTCGTCCGTCCTTCGTGTTAGCCGAAATGCCGGTTTGTTGCATTGCTGGATAAGTTTGCAAGAGACCCGATTTGTCGTGAAAAATGGATTGCACGGGTGCCAAGGACGAGAACTTTGTGGGTTCCAAATGACAGGCAGGTGTGTATACAGCTACTAAAAAAAGCGTAATCCGTAAATCAGTGGTGCTAAATGTGTTGATGTGCGCATTGGAAGGCTTCGCCTAGTTTGATCTGATTGTACCGCCCCCCCCCCCAAGCTCTCATGGGTGTCCATTGAAGAAACGATAAGAAAACAAGCAGTCCGTGTTACTCAGCAAGCTTAGCTACCAGCCACTTCTACACTCTCATTTACTGATGCCTTTGTCACTCACCCGACCAGGCCCCACCTTTTTAAAGCCGTACACACTTAGTAGCAAATACTACAGTATACAATGTGAGGACAATGCTGGTGCCAACTGGGGGATAAAAAGTGTGACCTGCAATTGTGAACATTTTGTGTTGTTATATGATTATTACATTGGATGTGTACCTTATTAAGTGTATTGCGTACGTAACGCCATAATGTACACAGGCTAGCTCTGACATGTCATGAATATGAATATGGGCATACACACTCCAGCTTATATAAACACAAGTGGCGCGGCGATGTCCCTTAAAGTGTGTGCTGGCTTCTAAAAATACATGTGGATTTTTGTAAATTCACACGATTACTCGCGTAGATGCTCTCAGCGAGGCCGCTCCGGGAGACGTCAATATTTAATCTGCGCTCTGTGCAGCCTTGCTTTTTTTAGTATACAGTGTCCACATTCCTCTTATTGGCTATTTCGTATTTTTGTGTGTTTTTTTATTAGTCTGCCTTCCCATAGGGAGCAGAGCAAGACACCAGGGGTGCACTCACATTTACATTCATCACAGCTCAGGCTCAGAACTGAAAATGTAAAACGTGAGGCTAAAATTCTAAAAATATCTTCGAGACTTGAGTGTGGAATGACAGCAGTATTGACTTGACTTCATTATTCTTAGGATTAAGTGCTCAGGAAGCTGAAAAGCTTCACCGCTAACCAGTGGCAATTTCTACAATTCCAGAGCCAAATCTTTCACTGTTATTTCTCTACTGTCATTTTATGTTTTTATTTAATTTCCTCCTATGCATTTGTTTGCTTCCAACCAGTCAGGCTGCATAATAGTACACAAGAGATCATATTTTTCAGTGCTTTCTGAATATTAACTCAACCTAATAATGTTGCTGTCTTTTATTTATGATAAAACATGCGATAATTTAAGAGTTTCAATATGTCACTATGTTTTCTAATTGATTTCCTTTCATAAAGTGCTTTTAATGATTGAAAAAAAAAAACAGGAGAACGCCATTATCTTTATGACTGTTTAGAGACACACCAGGCACCTTTTAAGTGATATTGTTAATATGTTTACAAGTACAGCAGATGTGTTATAGATTTTATAGACTGGTGCATGTCTTAAAAAAATCAGTTTTTGTGAATCAGAATTTTGGCTCAATCTTGAAATGAAGAAAACAGAAGCTTTGGAATGAGTTGAATCCATTTTCTGTCCGATCAAAGCATTTTTATGTATTAGATGTCAGTGCAAAACTTCTAAAAGCGGTGTGACGTGAAGAGTGACAGACGTGGAGCTCAAGGGAACTTTCGCGGGATTTGGATGCATGTTGGAAGGCACGTGAGGCATCATATTTATGTTCATTCAAAAGAGACAAAAGTGACTACTAAATATAGTAGTTTGAACAGTGATCAATGCTATTTATGTTTTTTTTTTTTTTTTGGTCTTGAAACTCTTAATTACGTGCAGCATTTAGAAATAACGCAAAGACAAATCAAGTGTTGTCAGAGTCTCATTTGTGGATCTGAGGATTTGGACCCATCTGCCACATCGGTGTTGTCTTTTCACCCAACCTCGTCTTCTTCAGATATTCCGGGATTACTTCTTTCTCGGAAAGATAGAATCGTATAAATTTTGAATGACGCAAATGTTAGAGGTAGCTGTAAGTAGCTTTTCCAAATGTAGCTAGTATCAGGTTGTGGTCGCTAGCTGGGTTCCACTGTGGCCTCCATAAATCAATCACTCTGTGACGAAGATCAAGGAGAGTGCAATCTGGAGGAAGACCAACAACAACAAAACAACGCCTCCTACGACCCACTCCGGCCTTGTACAACGCGCTTGACGACAGCCTTGTGGATAGCAAAGCGTCCCTGAACCAGACTTGAGGATAAGGGAAGGGAAGAGAAAAGGGGTAGAAAATGCTTCCATCGTGGAAAGAAGAGACATCGGATGGACATTGGATCAGAGAATGTCCGAAAAAGATTTAAAGAAAAAGGGCAAGACTTTTATGAACATGGTGGCGGTTGATCGGTGAGGGGGACAGACAGACTGGATTATCCAATGAACTGCCAGCCAGCTCTTCAATCTCATTCCCTGACGCCCAAATCACTCACCAAACCAGGCCCCAGCTTTTAAAGCAATACCACACAGATGCTAAGGTATACACCACATAGATAAACGTAATACCTGACTCACATAAGCATCATTTCGTAACATTATTGTGTTTGATAATGCAAAATAAATGTTTATTTCATTCATTGATGGGATGATTGGTAGAATACTCCATTCAAAAAAAAAAAAAGGAAAGTCTCTGTTGGTCTTGTTATTTGGAAGTAAGTGGCTGTGTAGCGCTCGTGCACATGACGTCACCATTTCCACGGCGCCATATTCCCATATTGTTTAGGAATTGTTCTTCTTAATCTCAAATTACCAAAAAGTATTTGTTATGCCAAATTGGCTCATTTGAGAACAATGCATAATAAAAAAAACTGTCGCAGAGGTTTACGGAGGTTAAGTGTGGCCGCCATCGCTTCCGTGTACGTTCCGTGGAGACGACTCCATCCTCTTTTTTTTTTTTTTTTTTCAATCATAATGAATTTGAGTTTGTGTAAAACCTGGGGTCATTTATTTAAATATCGGTGTTTGTATTGAATACTATCTTAAAAGATCGATGGATTCCGCCAAAGGTTAACGTTTGGCTGAACACGCTTCCACGTTAACAAGCCGTCAAAACCGTCACCATGTGGGTTTTAGTCCTGATGAGAACAGATTCAGCAACTAAGTATTTGTACGCGTCCAGACTTTTATACGCATTCAAACTTTTCCGTGTAAATCTTGACGACTTACTCACCAGATCCATGTGGAGATCCAGTTGTCCAAGACAAGCGCAAGCGAATTAACAGTCCAATTTCTTATTGGTGAAAACATCGACTTCGGCATTAAATACGGGACCTCTTTGCCGAGTTTATTCAATTTTTCCACGTTCCTTTGTTTATTTTCACCTTCTAAATGTCTGATGGTATCGGACAAGACTCTGAGCGTCGTGCTATAAGGCATTTTTTTCACGTCGTCTCCAACTGACTTAGCATTGAGCAATGCTTTGCTAGACCGGCAACGTGGCCAGTCACGTGATTTCGGTGACGTAGGTGCACAAGCTCTATACCCCACCTCAATAACTCTTTGCTCAACGATGATGAATGGTTTGTCCCATTTTTATATATGGTTGTTGATATTCAGTCCTATTGTTGTTTTTTAAATCATTTCCTTCACAACAGCTTTTCATCAGCTTTTCCTTATGATTTTTTTTTTTACTTGGAACAGTTATTGTTGTGAGAGCCCGACCCCGATTGCTTTTCATAGACATCCAAAAACTGATGATGCTCATTTTCTTTTGTCTTTCTTACCTACCTCCCATCACGCCGCCGTCGCCTGTGGCGCTCACACTGCGCTGGAGCTCTTTTTGTCAGCTGTTTGGCTTCGTAAACAAAACCACGCATCGTATGCTTTTCAGTATGTTGTGGCGGTGACAGGATGTGTTCTTGATGGAGGAGGCGGGGGCGGGAGGGGATGGGGGGGGCAGCATCGTGGCGGCTGGAGGATGACAAGATGGTGGGAGGACGCTAAGATGAAGATGATGATGTAACCGCTCCTGAACATGTGTGATGTCATCCTTTGAGACAGGCATGAAAACATAGAAAGAACAAATATCATTTTATTATATGGGCACTAAATTAGATGACAACTATCAACGTCAGTAGAATCAGACCGGATTAAAATACCAGCAATTTTAAAAAAAATATATGTATATATATATTTTTTTTTTCATTGTTTCATGTTTTTTTCCTGCATTTTTTAGCATTTTATTTTTCTTTTAAAGCCTCTTAATACCACAATGAAACCATTTTAAAAATCAAAACTAATGTACACTTAATTTTGCTAACTGTAAACGTCATCCTTGTAAAATGTTTATCTTGACATCAGCGCCCTCCTTTGATTGATCTTGGTATTGCACCCTCATTATGTAGTCTGACATCAGTGAGATGGCCAGAACACCCAAAAAAAAAGAAAAAAATATAAATCACAATATCAATCTAGTTAGTTTCATTCCTCCCTCATCTCAAAACTGAGTCGCATCAGTCGTAGAACATTGATGACAGAATTAGATCATTATCTGTATCAATAATATTTTTACCGCATAATAGAGAAGAATTAAGTGATTTTATTCTTCTGTTGTTTCTTTGTCACAAATTTCTCTGGCCAATGTGTCGCATGTTTCACCTGCACGTAATGAGTTGTGATAATTCAATTTTTGCTTCGGAGATAGATAATAACCCGTTTGAGAGTTGGGTTTGTTTTTTGTTTTTTTTACCAGCGAGCGTCTTTGTTTGAAATCCACAGAATCGCCAGCTTCTGAAGGACAGCTTCATGGTTGAGCTGGTGGAGGGAGCCAGGAAACTGCGACACGTCTTCCTGTTCACCGACCTGCTGCTCTGCGCCAAACTGAAAAAACAAATTGCGGGGTAAGGAAAAAAAAAAAAAAAAAAAAAAAGCAACACCCGTTTTCAAAATGGATTTATTCAAGGTCTCGCAAATCCGCCATACCATATTTTTATAAACTGCGTGGAAAAGTCTGCGGATAAGTGATGCCCTTATGACTGAGTTGGAAAGAAACTTCTCGAATAAGTGAGGATAAACCACCAATAAGCGTTTTTGGGGTTGAAGAAAATATTCAGCACGTTCATGACGAGGATCGCCAGACCACAAAGTTATGCGAGGGTCCAACTGTAATGGCATTTCCATTCATTTTAATGGGGAAAGATGATTGGCGATATGAATGTTTTGAGTTCCAGGCGTCATCATCTCACGTCACAAAGCATGATTTTTTTTTTTTTTTTCCAAAAATCCATTTTTCCTCCTGTAGTAAAAACCAACAGTATGACAGCAAGTGGTACATCCCGTTGAGCGAGCTCACCTTCCAGGGCCCCGAGGAGGCCGAACCCCTCACCGTCCCGCAGGTCCCGGATGAGGAGCTGGATGCCATGAAGGTGAAGATCTCGCACCTGCGCAGTGAGATCCAAAGAGAAAAGGTAAATCTGACAGAATAAAGACAAATAAGGAGGGTGCTTTCCAAAAGTAATACGTTTTCGTTTTCATTTCAGAGAGCCAATAAAGGTTCGAAGGTCATTGACCGCCTCAGGAAGAAGCTGTCCGAGCAGGAGTCGCTGCTGCTTTTGACATCCCCGAGCATGCACCTCAGAGTCTACAACAAGAGTGGCAAGGTAAAGGTATTCTCCAGATCGCTCGCTACAATTTTCATCGCTGGTGTTCCTCAGGGTTCCGTCTTTAATACCCTGCTGTTCTTTTGTTCTTCTTCAAACGACTATTAGGGTCTTGCTGTGAAGCAGGGGTCATCAACCTTTTTGTGGCTGAGGCTATTTCGTGAGAACTGATTGTACGAAGGGCTACGTAACTTGTCTGCCGCAAACTTTAATTATAGTTCATTACACATATATTTTAGTTTTAACTTTTCAGATGATGTGACATTACAGGTATTCTAAAAATTTTAATAACATGAGCAAGTCAGATTCAAAATTTAAAACTGTGGTATTTTTAGAACATGTGTCGCGCACCTTGAATTGTCCTTGCGGGCTACCATGCGCCCGTGGGCACCGCATTGGTGACCCCTGCTGTAAAGAAACATATGTATTGCATATTACTAGGATAGTTATTTGTGTCAGGTAAAAAGTTTTGAAAAAGTTCTGTACAGGCAAGAAATGGCTCCTCATTTATTCTTCTTGAGTTATCATAAAGTTATGACTTCATTCTAATCGTTGAAAGAATTTAGTTCTTTCTCATATAATCACAATTTCTTATAATATAGAAATATTTCTTATTTTAGGAGTGGCCATATTCATATTCAGATGACTCCTTCAGACTAGCGTGTTGAAGCTGCTTCAGCAAGAATTTTTAATAACCCGTTTATCCTCCCAAATTCATTTTGTGTCCTTTCAGAGCTACAGCTTCCTCATTTCGTCCGACTATGAACGTGCTGAGTGGAAGGAGCTCATCAAAGAGCAGCAGAAGAAATGTACGTTTTATTTTTTCTATCGACCGAAGCACAGCCTGATGTTCATATTTTGTCGGTCTAAATTGATTGTTACATTTTTTGTTTTTCCAGGTTTCAAAGCCGCTTCCTTAACGTCGATGGAGCTCCAAATGTTGACCAACTCGTGCGTCAAGCTCCAAACGGTCCATCACATCCCACTGAGTATTAATAAAGAAGGTGAGGAACTTTTTTTGTTGCTGTCAATAAAGTTGTCGTACTTTTGACTACATCCCTAAACACAAACCATATTTAAAGAAAAAAGACAAATATTCTCTGGAAATGAATGACTTCAGTCTAATAATTGTCAAGCCAAATGTTTGATACAATGCAGGAATGTTTATTTTAGCCCTCTAATCTTCCACGTCTGATCTCGCTCCAACACAAACACAGATCGGCATGTTTTTCTAATCTTTCTTCTCTGTTTATTGTTATTCTTTTTTTTCCCCGCCCTCTTTCTCTCTTCTCTGGCTGTTTTTTTTCCAGAGGATGAAGCCCCGGGTCTCTGCGGGTTCCTGAATGTAATCGTCCACTCCGCCTCCGGCCTCAAACAGAGCTTGAGTGAGTCACACGGGGCAAAGCCAAACAGATCGGAGCAAATTAACGTTAAGGTTCTGTCGGATTCACGTGACCGAGGACAGTCGGGGCTCAAAATAAACGCTGCCCGTAGCTGTTCGTCTGCTGCTTTTGCAACTATTTTTTAAAACTTTCTTCAGAGTGACGATCGTTAGTCGGGTCTAACTTTACCTTTCCATGTGAATATTGTGTTAATATGATGCGTTTACTGTCCCTCAGATCTCTATTGCACATTGGAGGTGGACTCTTTCGGCTTCTTTTCGAATAAAGCCAAAACGAGAGTGTATCGGTACACCACTGAACCCAAATGGAACGAGGTAACTGGCGCCCTCCAAACTTATAAAAATATATTTTTTTAAATAGTTGTCTTGGCTGCCCTAAATCTTCATCATTCATCATAACAAGACTTTTATAGGATAACTTCATGAGCGACAAAGTAATTACCATCAAATTTATCATCAGCAATTAAACAAGACATTTTGGACAAATCCATCTTGGCAATTTTGTGGAAGTGGTTTGGGGAAGACCCTTCTCTGTTCTATTATGCGACTTGGATGAGTTTGTGATCAGTTTTTATTAGTCTTTTTTTTTTTTTGAGAAAAATTTAAATATGCCTGTGAGTACTGTTTTGTTGTTTGTCTACATTTGTTGCTCAGATATTTATGTTCAATTGATAATTTCTTTGTTATAACACTTTTACAAAGACCCTATTTGTTAGCCTGCCTGTGGCGTTTTTCATTGTTTGTTAGCATTACGGTTGGACATTTGTTAGGCAAAGCTCTGTTGGAATTTTCTATGTATTGTTTAGTTCAGGGGTGTCAAACTCATTTTTGTCACGGGCCACATTGTCGTTACGGTTTCCCTCAGAGGGCTGTTAGGACTGTGAAACCGTAAAAGATTTTTCATTGCCGGATAATTTTTTTTTAATTGCCGCATCATATTTACACATTAAATTTATGAACTAGTTCGGGAATCAGAAATCAAGGGTAATGAAGTTTTTTCCAGCTATTATTCATGTTTGGCAACACAAAAAGGCTTATATCTGAACACTCGTTTCTATTTTTTTATATTTGTCATTTTTATACTGTTTGAAAGGTTTTATCTCTTTGTTTTCAAACGCCTTTAATCATGTAAAGCATATTGAGTTACCTCGTGTATGAAATGCGCAATTCAAATAAATTTGCTTTGCTTTGCTATATGACAATTTTAAATTTTGGTCCGGATTTCCACTGGAATCATGAAAGCCTGACACAGATGACTTGCCTCTGCGGGCCACGCAACATCATGTGGTGGGCCGCATCTGGCCCCCGGGCCTTGAGTTTGACACCCGTGGTTTCGTTTGACAGTGAACCTCAACGACCATTTTTTAACGATTGTTCTGTATCTGCCAAAATGCTTCTTGTTGTGAAGTGAGCTGATTTGAGTTGATGTGATCCGTGCCCGCATTGTAAATTGTTTTTGTGGGACTCAAATCAAAAATGTTCCCTCATCATATCTCAAGGCACAGTATTATGATTCAAAGATCGGGTATTTGCAGCAAATAGCACAAATAGTGTCCGTCGTTGCAATCACGCCTTTTATTGTTCTATACTTGGAATGTGAAGATTCATAGTCGGAAATTAATCTCGCAGCAAAAGTCAAAAACAACCCAAGCGTAGCACACGCAGCCCCTGCGAACGCGACGCACCCACAGCAGATATGCACGTTAATGGCACAGCTGGACGTGGGGAGGTCAGACACAATCAGCTGCTCGGGGCATCTGCGGCGAAATATTTTCCCATCGCGGGCCCAAAGTCTCCGAGGAGTTTTGTTCAGCGGAGTGGAAGTAACGGCAGCTAATGAGGAGCTGCTGGTGATGACTCACATCTGTCCTAATGCGAAGTGAACCGACGCGATGTGCGAACCATATGCAGAGACCTCCCTCGAAATAATTACAAGGGGATGTTGGTCGGCGTCACGCTGGTTTTGTATATCGCCGAAGAAGATAAACAACGTGGCCATCCGCTTTCTAGCTTAACCTTTGCAGGTTTACAGGAAGCGATCCCAGCTGACGTACTTTTTCAACCTTATTAGTCACGGGGCTCACGAACCGTTAGCACCTACAGACGATGTCCCAGAAAAAAAAAAAAAAAACATTCCCGGAATCAAACCCAAACGCTTCTATGTCTGACAGACTTTTTTTATGCAACATTAGCTGGACCCGCGTAATGCTGTCACGATCAAATCTTTTTAGAATCGATTATCCTACAGATAGTGCGGCGATTCATCAAGTAATCTACTGCTAACGCGCATTTTATTTTCTTATTTTCTGGATGTCTATCCGTCAACTTAATGCGTGTTTGGTACCGCAAACAACAGCAAAATCTGTCTTTGAACAATATCTATCTATCTATCTATCTATCTATCTATCTATCTATCTATCTATCTATCTATCTATCTATCTATCTATCTATCTATCTATCCCTCTATCTATCTATCTATCTATCATCTATCTATCTATCTATCTATCTATCTATCTATCTATCTATCTATCTATCTATCTATCTATCTATCTATCTATCTATCTATCTATCTATCTATCTATCTATCTATCTATCTATCCCTCCCTCAATCCATCTCCCTCTCTCTATCCCTCCCTCCCTCTCTCTCTTTCTATCCCTCCTCCCACTCTATCCATCCCCCCTCTCTCTATCCCTCCCTCCCTCTCTATCTATCCCTCCCTCCCACTCTATCTATCCCCCTCTCTCAATTTCTCTCTCTCTATCCCCCTCTCTCTCTATACCTCCCTCTCTATCCCTCTCTCCCATTCTCTATCTATCTATCTATCTATCTATCTATCTATCTATCTATCTATCTATCTATCTATCTATCTTCCGAGATGCTTATCCTCACAAGGGTCGCAGTAATGCTCGCGTCTAATCTAACACAATATAATAATCTACGTATGTCGCCATCCGTCCGCTGTATCTGCGCAACGTCTCCTCACAGATGCGTTTTCTTCTCCTCGGCAGGAATTCGAGATCGAGCTGGAGGGCTCGCAGACCCTGCGGCTGCTCTGCTACGAGAAGTGCTACAACAAGAGCAAGCAGAACAAAGAGGACAGCGAGAGCATGGACCGCATCATGGGGAAAGGACAGATCCCGGTATGACATGACGTCACCTTCTATTCCGCAGAGCCGCCGTGACTCATTACAGGCGTTTATCTGCACCGCTGCCAGGGAGCATGAAATCCACGTTATTGTCCCGCGAATGACTTCAACCAAGCGTAAATTGTCCGATTAGATCACTTTGCCGTCATTATGTAATGAGGGGACACTCGGGGGCTGGACTGAGAGAAATTGCTCTCACGAGGCCCAATTCAAATGTTAATAAGCCGTCTTTTTTCACGTTAGTGAAGCAGGAAAATGAAAAGTATTTCTAATAGAATCATTGACAAGAGGCTCAGATTTTCATTTAGTGGAGCTCCCACATTGAGCCGTCTCATGCCGTACATGCATTCTAGTAAAGCATCAAAAGAAGGAAATGACATTAATATAGTAAGTTGACACCAGCCTGTAAAATAAGACCAAGTATAGCAAAGTCAATTTATTGAATGGAGAAAATTTTCATTAATTTCTTTTATCATATTCTGCCTACTGCAGATTAGTTTCACTCTATTTTACCCTTTTTTTAAAACATGCACAAATACTTGAAACATCTGCGTTTTAAAAAGATCAGAACATTTCTGATCTATCAAATCGGATCCAGCGTGTTCACTCGCACAGTCTGCGTCTGGAAAAATGAACGACAGCGCCATCTAACGGTCTCACCCGACCCACCATCGCTGCACAGATGATGTCATTCAAAGCACAATGCTCTGGTGCAAATCCCCACAGGAGTGGAAATGCGGCACAAACCACAGAAATGCAGGTTTGTCGAAATAAAAAAGTAAAAAAAAAAGAGATGATTTGCAGACATACTGGTACAATGCAGCGCATGAAGGCATTGGAAGAAAAAAAAATCTTTTTTTTTTTTTAATACTGTGGAACAATAAACAACAATAAAGAATACACCCGACAGGCAATTTCCTACAACCATGTTGTGCTCACTCTACAATTAGTATTACTATTGTTTTCATTATTTGGGTCTCTTTTTATTAAATTGCTAAAATTAATTCTAAGCATAGCAAACTACAGCGCACTAATAATAATAATCATACCATTATGCATTGAAAAAATCTTCACATTGGTAGGTCCTAGTTTCTCGTTGCATGTCAAAGCCAAAGGAGTTTTCGGGAATGAAATACTGCAGGGAGCCACGTGGAACACGACTGAGCTTTGCGTGTAACCAGATGACATACTCAAGACGCTTCTGTTTATGTATTAACATCACTTACAATATGCATTATGTCATTATTGGGGGAGGGGGGGTTCAAAATTTCCTTCAACTTAACCACAACAAGACAGATAATTGTTTTTGGCTATAAAGAAAAAAGGACTGCTGATGGTAAATCCCTGGACTCACTATCTTTAAAAAGCAAAGACCAAGTCCAAAACCTTGGTGTTCTGATGGATTCTGACCTGACTTTAGACAGTCATATCAAATCCATGACTAAAACTGCCTTTTACCATCGACAGAACATATTTGGAGTGAAGGCTTGCATGTGTCAAGCAGACCAGGAGAAGCTCATCCATTCTTTTATCTCACGTAGACTTGACTATTGTAATGGTCTTCTGACTTGGCTCCCCAAAAAGAGCAGTAAACACTCTGGTTTTGACCAAAACAAAGAGGTCAGAGCATATAATTCCAATTCTAAAGTCTTTACAGTGGCTTCCAGTCAGCTTTAGAATAGATTTTAAAGTTCTGCTACAAGTCTATAAATCACTAAATTGTTTAGGACCTGAATACATGGCTGTTCTGCACTCATATTATTTTGTGTGTGTTCCCTCAGCTGGACCCTCAGACTCTCCAAGGAAAAGACTGGCAAAGAACTGTCATTCCCATGAACGGGGTACATCAATCACAAACCTATTTTCCCCCAAAACCTGTTCTGTTCAATACTACGCTGGTGCACCGCCACATCCTAGCTAAACTTTGCCGAAAACAAAACAAAGCGCACTCCTTCTGTTGTTCCACTATTTATAACGTTAAGTCCTGATTCCCTGCGACAGATTGAGGTCAAACTGTCCATGAAGTTCACCAGCCGTGAGTTCAGCCTGAAGAGAATGCCCTCGCGGAAACCCATGGGCGTGTTCGGAGTCAAGATCTCCACCGTGACAAAGTGAGTTTGAGCACATGCAGGTTGCAGCTCATCTTGTCAAACTGAATTCAGATGGATTTACTCAGCAACTTCAAGTGCACAATTCTCTAGTGTCTCTCTCGATTAGAACCAAAACAAGATTAGTCTATATTAAGAAGGTGAAGAGTCAATTTTCACCATTTCCACGGCGCCGTATTGCCGGTCATATAGAGCTGCTCGACATTGTGGGGGACATTGAACCGGAGGAGAATATTTACAATACCCGAGAACTGTTGTGCGGTTGGTTGTCACGACAGACGAGACAGATATTCAAAGAGATCATTCTACGGAATACCAGCTGAAAAGACCAGAAAATATCGATTGGTTTCGGCAATTAAATGTGATAGATGGCGCCCAACCAAAATACACACACACGCCTGTGTAGCAATCATTTCAGTTGGGAATTATTCTTCTCATTTTCAAATTACCAAAAAGTATTTATAATTCCAAGTTGGCTCATTTGAGAACAATGCATATTAAAAAAAAAAACTGTCGGAGAGGTTAAGTGTGGCCGCAATCGCTTCCGTGTACGTTCCATGGAGACGACTTTGTCCTCTTTTTTTTTTTCAATCATAGTTAATGAATGTGAGCTTGTGTAAAACCAGGGGTCATTTATTTAAATATTAGTATTTGTATTGAATACTAGCGGAAAAGATCGAAAAGGCAAAGGTTAACGTGTGGCCAAATACGCTTCCGCGTTCACGAACCCTCAAAACCGTCACTATGTGGGATTTATTCGTGATGAGAACAGATCCAGCAACTAAGTATTCGTATGCGTCCAGACTTTTTTACGCTTTCAAACTTTTACGTGTAAATCTCGACGACTTACTCACCAGATCCATGTGTAGATCCAGGAGTCCAAGACAAGCGGAAGCGGATTAACAGTCCCAATTTCTTATCAGCGGACACATCGACTTCGGCATTAAATACGGGACCTCTCTGCCGAGTATATCAAATTTTTCCACGTACTGTCGTTTATTTTCACCTTCTAAATCTCTGACAGTATCAGGCAAGACTCTGGGCGTCGTGCTACAAGACCTGTTTCCGTGTCGTCTCCAACCGACATAGCATTGAGCAATGCTTGGCTTGACCGGCAATATGGCGACGTAAAGAAAAGTCACGTGATTTTATGATCCATGCAGAGATACAGCTAGGTTAACACGAATGACAAAAGTAATAGTTTGCGTTTTTCGCATTATTAAGTATCGGTACTTGACATCGGCAAGTATGGGATGTATTCGATCTGTAACTCACATCGGATACTCATTGGATTTGTATCCACGTTTCGGAATGGGCCGAATTATGTCTTGCCAATATCTGATTTTGTGCATCTATTCCGAAAACCCAGTCAGTACTGTTTATGGCCGTCCTTGTTTTGTACATATTTTTGTTCAGACGAGAGCGTTCCAAGGTGCCCTACATAGTCCGGCAGTGCCTGGAGGAGATCGAGAGGAGGGGAATGGAGGAGGTGGGCATCTATCGCGTGTCTGGGGTGGCCACCGACATCCAGGCCCTCAAGACGGCCTTCGACACCAGTGAGTAGCCCTCGTCCGGGTTTCGGCAAAAAAAAAGAATCGCGGCGTCTTGCAGACCCTGCCGTCTTCCTGCGATTCTCAGATCACAAAGACGTGTCGGTGATGATGAGCGAGATGGACGTCAACGCAATCGCCGGGACCTTGAAGCTGTACTTCCGAGAGCTTCCGGAGCCGCTCTTCACCGATGAGCTCTACCCCAATTTTGCGGGAGGCATCAGTATGTTGACGTTTAATCATTGGAGTACAGCGTCGAATGAACAATTGTGAAATTTAAAAATGTAATTTTTTTTTCCCCTCCCTCTGCAGCGCTGTCTGATAGCGTCGCCAAAGAGAGCTGCATGTTGAACTTACTGCTTTCGCTACCGGAGCCCAACTTGGTCACCTTCCTTTTCCTCTTGGACCACCTGAAGAGGTACGAAATAGGTGACGGTGGATCAGCTGGAACGCGTCGGCCTCACAGTTCTGAGGTCCCGGGTTCAATACCGGACCCGCCTGTGTGGAGTTTGAAGGTTCTCCCCGTGCCTGAGTGGATTTTCTCCGGGCACTCCTCCCAGATCCCAAAACATCCAACATTAATTGGACACTCTAAATTGCCCCTAGGTGTGATTGTGAGTGCGGTTGTTTGTTTCCATGTGCCCTCTGATTGGCTGGCGACCAGTTCAAGGTGTACCCTGCCTCCTGCCCGTTGACAGCTGGGATAGGTTCCAGCACTCCCACGACCCTCGTGAGGACAAGCGGCTAAGAAGATTGATGAATGAATTTTCCTTTTTTAACAAACATAGGACAACATTTTTGTTGTATTTTTTCTGGGGGGGAGGCTGCAATGGATTAATGGCATTTCCATTCATTTCAATGGGGAAAGATGATTTGAGATACGCGTCTGTTCTGAGGTACGAGTGTGGTCACAGAACAAATTAAACTGGTATCTCAATGCACCACTGTACATACCTTATGCTAGGGGTGCTCAATGCGTCGACCGCGATCGACTGGTCATCAGCCAATGTTCCCTCTAAACTGCGCGCATGCGCAATTGTGCAGGGAACTTTCTCTAACAACGACCACTGCTCCACACTCTCTTTTTCATAGTTTACCTGACGCCATCCCCCCCCCCACTCCACCCCGCGCCCCGCTCTTAAAGACTTGTACTAATAAATACAAAATGTTACAGTACTTACGCAGCCCATCAATGTGTTTTATAATGAAAGCGTCCACCACCGCTGCTTTAGTTCACAACACAGTCTGGGCAACGTAGAGCAAAGACGGGCTAGACATGCTGCTTATGTTGACTTCCGATCTCAATGGAGAAAGTTAAAAAAAGAAATGCTGCTGTTTTAAGATGCAATGACTGGGTATGTGAATAATCGAAGAAAAAGTATATATATATATATATATAAAGTATTACATTGGAGGTGATTTTCTCTTTTCTGAGTGGGAAAGGTCTGGATTGAAGCCAAAGTAGAAAGTGCAGGATGAGATGGTGTGTAATTTTAAAATTCCACCTTGGCACAGCCTGATCCAGGATGAAAACACAGACAATACAGTGCACAAAAAGCTTATTCTGTATTTTAAATATAGGAGGCAACATTACATTAAACCCCCTCCCCACGTTGCCGGTAGCTCGAGAGAGGCTAGCAGCTTGAAAAGTAGATCTTGGGGTAAAAAAAAACTTTGGACACCCCTGCCTTATACAGTGTGATCAAAACAATTTCAGGATACACTTTTTCATTGAATTTTATGTACTGCAACTAATTTCGTGTTATAATCATTATTTTTGTCAATACATCTCTTGTACTGGAGATTGTTGAACAAATCTTTAGCTACACAACTTGTACCAGATAGTAAACAACTGTAAGATATCCGGCGGTGTAACATTATGATCATCAACATTTGCAACTTTTTTTTTAGTTATCATTTTCTCAGCACTCAACACAGACACACACAGTAAGGTAGATTGTTTTCGTCTAGCGCTGCGCCTTTCTAGTCATGTTTTCGTCACTAGATGTTATCACAGTATTCAAAACTTGAAGTAGGTGGATAACACTCCACTACCTGCACCTCAACCGTCTCGTCGTGTACAGTAGGATCGCACCCGATGACATTGGTGTATTATCATCTGGTTACCATGGAGATTCAGATGAATAAAGAGGCTTGAGTGTCCCGTGGGCGTCAGTACAATGCAGACACGTCGTTTTCAGAAGCGGTGGCAAATGGAGGCCGCGGGACCGCCGCTGTTCTCACGACACACGCGCACTTCCCGCCAGATTATACTGAGTTTGTATGTTTCCCGTTCTTCCGTTTTAGGGTGGCGGAGAAGGAAAGCGTCAACAAGATGTCCCTCCACAACCTGGCCACGGTCTTTGGGCCGACTCTGCTGAGGCCCGCCGAAAAGGACAGTAAGATCCCGACGAACCCCACCCAGCCCATCAGCATGGGGGACAGCTGGTCCCTGGAGGTCATGGCGCAGGTCAGCCGCCGCCATGACAACTGTTTAACATTCAGATTTTTTTTTTCTCGACATTACCACTTCTTTCTCTCTTTTTTTTTTATCTATAATTTCTCAGGTTCAGGTGCTGCTCTACTTCCTCCAGCTGGAGACCATTCCCACTCCGGACAGTAAACGACAGAGCATCCTCTTCTCCACGGAGGTATAGAGACAACTCTTGCTTACCTCAGACACTCGACGGCGACGGCTTGACGGACTGAAAGACCTCAGCTCAAACCGAGCCTTGCTGTAGTACGTTTTTGAATTGACTTCATTCCATGAGGCTCACTATACCCCGAGAAGGATTTCCCCCTCCAACCACAAGAGGACGCCATTGAGCCTGTTTACCAGAGTCTATCTGTGTGTCCATACGTTCTGGGGACCCCAATTATCTTCCATCTACATTCCTTTTTGTTTTGCTTCTACAGGAGAACTAAATGGCTCTTCCCGCTCTGAGTCGTGCGCGTTTTTTTTTTGTCTTTTGGGCCTGAATTGTCGGCGAAAATGAAGCCAACAAAATGTGTCTGTCCCATTTCAAATGTTTCATCCCAGCACATTTTTCCCAAAGGGATGACAGGATTTTGGACAGCTCAGCAGGACGGTGGAGTTTTTCCGCTCCCTACCAAGACGACCGTCGTCCTACTCTTGCGGACTTATTAAAAGTAAGATGTTTATTCCTAACGGACTACAATTTCATTGCCTGCAAGTTTGTTTCCGACCCCAAAGGAGCATTCCTTCCTTTTGTGTCTGCAGTTAGCTTAAATATCCGGGAAGCAATATATTTTCTATCTTGGGAATTTGCCCTTCTTGTTACATCCTTGGACATCCTGTCAGACGTTGCTGATGTGTTTTTTGTTGTACATAATCTTAAAAGTTTTTCTTTTAACGGTATAATCGAAGGTGTTAAATGTAATTTATTCCAGCGTCCTGGAGAGGAGAGTTTTTTTTTTTATTATTATTTCTTTGTGTACTTTAGGCAGTTTGATCACAGCGGCGGTTAGCAGTTAGCCTTGACTTGAAACCTCGCGGTGAATAAGCAGGATTTAGCCTTGTTGTTCTAGATGCTCCCGTTCTGTGCAGCCTTTTATTGCTCGTTCCGCAAGGTTGTCAGCGGCATGCCGACGATGCCGCTGTGAAGAGAAAAAGGCACAAGCTCTTCTCATGGTGCCCGAAAATACGTCCGCATGACGTCACCGTCTTTGCATCATCTCAGCTCCCGGCGGGAGACGTGCACTCGTAAAATGTTTCAGCATCACACTTCGCTCATGTTTTCTTTGGCTCACGGGGCCACCCCTACTAATGATCACTTTTAAGTTGCTGCGGTACATAAAGTAACTTCTTAAGAATGAAAACACGGCCCCGAGTGAATGTATCCAGAACAAGAACAAAACTCTGCTCCATTATCACACTGACAGATCATTGTAGCTTGTTGTAGGCGTGTGCAGTGGAACCTTTTAGATGTCGGGCGGAAACCTCGCAACTCCAAAACGACTTATCAAAAATAATGTGTAAAATCAACAGACAACATGAGGACCGCTTAGTGTGGATTTGTAAAAAAAAAAAAAAAAAAAAAATTGAAATTAATCATATTTGGACCTACAAGGTTTCCACTCCACAGCAAGGATGTTATGCTTTTTTTCCACAATTTAAAACATTCCCCAGTTGTTTTATCTATATATCTATGACTTTTTTTTATCCCCCCCAAAAAAATCATAAATTTGAACTGATTGTGTTTGACCGTGTCAGTTCCACTGTACAAGCCCTAATGGCTAACAATAACGTCAACGCTAGCAGGTTTTCGCTATTACTATGACGTCCTTCAAAGGCCTGCTTAACATCTAAACAAGACATACAGTATTGATGCTTTAAAATCTATATTTAATATCAAGAGTATCAATAGATTTGCCCCCCCATTAAAACACATTTATTTGCCCTTGTATTAGCGCTAAAATGTCACTGTGATGAGTCCACGATTAACATGCGGGCATGTTATTTATTTTGTCGTCCTTTTACTCAAGAAGTTGATTCACTGCAGATTAATTTACTGTCTCTGCGCATTATGACTGACGCTGAAGAAAAATTCTTTGCTTTTAAGATTTATGTCTCCTTGTAAGCAGCTCCACGAGTTTAAACGCAATATTCGGAAATTAGCGTCAGCTACATGCACAACGACACGTGACCAAACCGTGAAAACTGCCGAACGGACTTGCCGTGTATGTTGCGATAACTACTGCAACAAAATCTTCGTGGCACAATGGTTTGAATGGCGCACCATCCAGAACAAAGATGTCAAACTCAAGGCCCGGGGGCCAGATCCGGCCCGCCACACGATTTCATGTGGCCCGCGAAGGCAAATCGTCGGTGTCAAAATCCATGATTCTTGTGAAAATGTGTCTCAACATTTCAAATATTCATATATCATCAATGATAATGTTGAGATATTGTCAGCGTTTTTGTGTTACCAAACATAAACAATGGTTGAAAAACCAATTACGCTTGATTTCTGATTCCAAAACTGGTGCAAATGTGTTTAAATATAATGAGGCGATTCAGGTTTTCTATCATTTCACCATAACAGCCCTTTGTGGGAAATGGTAACTACGATGTACCCCGCGACAAAAATGATTTTGACACCCCTGATCTAGACGTAGCTGTGAGATGAATTTCCACAACAGCAGAGGGAGATGTTGCTCAATATGGCAACTCCCTGGGACAGATGAAAATTGATTCATCAATAACCACAATATTAATCAGAATACTGTGTTTAAACAAATGGGGGTCACATAAAATATATTCTTACTAAAATAAAAGACATTGCGGTAGTTCCCCCTTTTTTATTTTGTGTATCATTTATTCATTTTACATGCATTTACATTTTTATTTCATCCTCTCATCTACAAACAATGTGGCCCATCTGTCTATTTTTAAAAAATATCAAACATGCCTCTTGAGTGTTCCATATCTTGCATATCATTTGAATGACTAGTACATAATTGTGTTTTGAGCGAGGGGAACTATGAATACACATCTCACATTTCTGTGCTTCAAAAGTAGAAATGCATGGACGTGAACGACTACAACACAGCCCATCGGATAATTTGTCCGGCGTTCCAAGTGGAGGAAAGCACAATTTCCGTTAAGTGTCCGCCGTTTTTTTTTTACTTCCATCGTCGTCACGGCGCGTAGGACGCCACCGTTGTTTACGAGCACATATTTTTTGGCCTTGTGTAGCGCGCGCACACCGTTTCCACACCCGCACGGGAGGACCCGCGGCGGCGGCGGCCTCCGTCCCGATTGCCTACACCGCTCTAACCCTGTCGTGCCTCAACGCAGCTTTTTCGTTTCGCCGGACGCTGACAGCGGAAACTCCTGTTGCCTTTTTTTTTTCGGCGAAAACGGCCGCACGTCTCTTTTTAGACAGGACCTTCGGAAAGAAAATGAAAAAAATCAAAAAAAAAGAAAAAAAAAACCCTCGGTCTTAGCTCCTTACGACCACCCTCGTTCTCACTCCGATGCTGTAAATTGAACTCTTAAGTGTTAACAGTGCGAAGGAGGATAGTACAAATCTTGCCTGTGTACCTTACTTTAGCTCCTTTTATGCCTTTTACTTGTATTTATTTAAGCTATGTTGGAGTCTTGGCATAGAAAGTCTACTGGGTCTATTTATTTGTAATATGTTGAAGGAATAAATTGATGTCAAATTAATGGCGGCGGGGTGTACTTGATTGGAGAAATGTCGGCGCCTGTTTCAATGAGTGAAGTTTGTCCCACCCGCCTGCCCCCGTTTTCGTTGGCTCATCACCGTCACTGCTCGTGATTGCCGTCGGACGACAGACTGGCCGCTGTGATCGCGCGACGGCAGGAAATCGTGGCTTTTTCTGTCGGGGTGAACGGGGGGCGCGCCGTTTGTTTGGTGGACCAGGGGTCGCCGACCCCCTTCTTGGCGTGCGGTTTGATGCACGCATCCGAAATGTAGCGGTGCCTTGAGATATGACCTCACGCAAAAATGGTCAAATCTCAAATCATCTTTCCTTAACAAAATGAATGGAAGTACCATTAATTCGTTCCACTCCACTCTTTAAAAAAAAATAGTTTTTTTAAATTCACAACTAGTACTATGATATTACATAAAAACATACAAAAATGACAATTTTATTCAATGTAAGTAATTAAAGAGTTTTTGTCACATATCTGTATCTATGATTGCGTATATTAATATCACATACGCGTCATTCAATGGACACTGTGGTGCTCCTTCTGGTGTACGCGCTTTGGCAAACCTGGGGATGGTTTAATATAGACTTAAAAAGACAGAAGAAGAAGAATTTTACAATTTATTCAGTCACATTCATCCATCCATCTTTGCCACTTATCCTCACAAGGGTCGCGGGGAGTGCTGGAGCCTATCCCAGCTCTCGATGGGCAGGCAGCGGGGTACACCCTGAACTGGTTGCCAGCCAATCGCGGGGCACATGGAGACAAACACCCACATTCACAATCACACCTAGGGGCAATTTAGAATCTCCAATTAATGCCACCTCAGTAAGATTCAGTAATATTCATTTTCACAATATCAAAACTATACCATGAGCGTTGTTATCAGAATCAGTTTTACTGGCTGATAAATTCGCTGATTCTGATTGGCTGTTATATTATGGGCGGCACGGTGGACTCAGCTGGTAAAAGCCTCGGCCTCACAGTTCTGAGGACCCGGGTTCGTTCCCGGCCCCACCTGTGTGGAGTTTGCATGTTCTCCCTGTGCCTCCGTGGGTTTTCTCCGGGCACTCCGGTTTCCTCTCACATCCCAAAAACATGCGACATTAATTGGACACTCTAAATTGCCCCAGGTGTTATTGTGAGTGCGACTGTTGTCTGTCTCCATGTGCCCTGCAATTGGCTGGCAATCAGTCCAGGGTGTACCTCGCCTCCTGCCCGTTGACAGCTGGGATAGGCTCCAGCAATCCCCGCGACTCTCGTGAGGATAAGCGGCAAAGAAAATGGATGGATGGATTATCAGTCTTTATGTGCTCCTCCGTTTGTGTTCAAATATCTATTTCTTAAAGGCTTATAATAGCACAGCACTTGTGCTAAATGTTAGCACATCTATGGCATTTTTCATTGGATTTTTAAGCATTAAGCTAAACATCCTTTCCTAAGGCTAAGCTGTGTGGTTGTTTTGAAATCACACGGCCGCGGTATGTCACTCGTATCTCAAGGCACCGATGTATCGACTTGGGGTCAATCTCGCTTGACTCCACAAGATTTTGGCTGGTCATCTGCTACAATACTGACCTTTGAACTATAGATATATATTTTCTTTATTACTACTGTCATACCCAAATTTACACCAACGCTAGCGTGATTTGAAAAAAAATAAAAACAGCAAAATGTGACGAATCACACGAGTAACCAATTTCTTTAGAACAGAACCAGCAGCTGCTCACGGGCTCTTCGGGCCCACGTCGGCAGGAAGTACTTTGAATTTATTGTGGCATTGTCGGATCGATTCAGGCCAGGCTGGAAAAAAAGAAAACGAAAAAAATAACAATTCAAAGATCAATGAAGTCATTATTTTTGTAATAGTTTTAGTTGTAGTAATAATGAATACAGTAGCAGTAACACTTATTACATTATATGATGATTTGAAAAATAGGATTATAATATTTTGGGTATTTATTGGTACTGTCATTTCATAATAATTTTATTACTTTTGGGAATATAATTATTGCATGAGAATAAAGTCATATTAGGAAGAAAAAAATGTCAATGTTTTGTGAATAAACATTTTATTTTTACAGGAAAAAAATTAGATTCTTTAAAAGTTGCAGATTTTTATTCAGTGTGTAAGTTTTTCCACGTTCGTTTGTCATATTTTTGTTGTAATAATATTGTTTACAGAAGAAAAGGAATGGCAGAAACCTAATGTTAGAGAATGAAAGAATTTTTTTAAACAAAATGTTTGCAATATTACACTAATATCCGTAAATCTCAACATTTCAACTGTTATTTTTTTTCATTTAAAATGTGTTTTTTTCCTTTTAATTTTACCAGAAAAAGGTCTTACGACTGAATGTAATATTACATTGTGAAGAAAGAAAATGAAAATATCATGGGCATATCAAAAAAGTTGAGCTCATTGGGAGAAAAAATTTTACTTTTAATTTTGACAAAATGATGCCCAAGCGAATTTCAGACTTGTAGTACATTTGTTTTAGTTTGAAATTGACTTTTCATAACATTTTGATATTCTACCTCATAAAATTATTTTTAGCGATATTCCCACTCTTGAACAAATACAACTTTTTTCTCTTCAAAAAAAATTGTATTTTTCGTCAAATTAAAATCACACAACTTTTTAATGGTAGAACAAGTTTGCGATTATCTTTTGCTCTTACAATTTTTTCTCCTAATATCACTTTCTTGTAATCCAATTTCTGTCCTCCTAAAAGTATTTCACATATTTTTTTCTTTTCTTTTTTTCATTTTCAGTCTGGCTCGAATAATTCTTCATATGAGCGGCGAACAGAGTTTAGAAATTAATGTCTGTCCGTGTACCTGCATGCCTCCTCCTCGGCGCACACGCTCTACAACCTCAAGTCTTACTTTTTGTACATAACGAACTACAGTGAATACAATAATAGGCTTCAGTTTTCTGCGGGTTAGGCGGTCTGAAGATGCGACGGCCTCGGTTTCTAAAGAACTTGACAAATTGCCGCCTTTCTGCTTCGTCGCATGTGGATTTTGTCTCCTTTTGGCTGCTTGGACGTTTCAAGTATCAATCTGTTAATGGGACTCGCTTGCCAATCACAAACTCTCTTTTGTATCCCCGCCCCCTCTGATTTTTTGGGGACTCTCTGCTCGTAGAACCGTACAACGTAATATTGTACTCTGAGGCCGAAGATGTTTGGAAAGAATTTGCAGCCAATGTTTGTACACAAATGTTGAAATAAAATCTCCTGTATCGACGTACTTGAGCTGTGTTTATTTTTTCCCGTCGATTTTCCGTCCCGGTTATTTGTCGTTATTGATGGAATCATCCTGAAGCAGTACTTTGCACAGTGGTCCTGTTGCACAAGCATTCTGACCTACTTCCTACTGCAGTAGTAGTTGTCCAACCTTTTACAGGCAAGTACTGCGTCCAAAAAAAAAAATTCCTCAATGTATTTTTGACGCAAGCACAACGCTGCTAACCAGCAAAGTAAAGCAGGTCCGATAGTACAATGAAGCATGACGGTTGCGGCGTCATCCTTTGGGGCTGCTTTTCTTCCGCTGGAACTCAAAGAAGGAATTCGGAACACCTCCAAAGTTACAGTCCACTTCGTTATGGATATATTTATTATTTCATATAACAGCCCTTCACTTACTGTTTGTATTTGATACAGTTACAGTACACGTGATGCATTGCAAACTTGCTCGTGTCTTACATATAAAGGACAAGAGAACAATAGACCAAAATACCTTATGGGCCGTATTTTCCGCACTATAAGGTGCACCGCATTTTAAGGCGCACCTTCAATGGCTGGCCTCTTTTAAAACTTTTTTTTATATATAAGGCGCAAAGAATAGAAGCCGCAGTCAAGGCTGGCGTTACGTTATGCATCCATCAGTTGGGCTGCGCCAAAGCCTCAATTATGATCCATGTATAAGGCGCACCTGATTATAAGGCGCACCGTCAGCTTTTGAGGAAATTAAAGTCTCTTAGGTGCGCCTTATAATGCAGAAAATCACGGTACTAAACCTTTTCTGACATAATAGCAACACGTATAAAGCAGGTATACAGTCCTTAATGTACCTAACAGTACAAGCAAGCTTAAGTCTTACACATAAGTAACAAGTAAAAACCAAAAGTGCATATTTGTCATAATAAGACAGGTTTTCTAAATATACGATCATAAGAAGGGAACTTTTTGAGGATGCTTGCGTACTTCATAATTAGCATTTGAAGTTATGCTTTCTTGGTAAGTTTTGCTCCCTAGTGAGACCCCGAACAACCCACACCACTCACACAGTTTTATTGTCTCACTGTAGGCAGCGGCATCGATTGACAACGCAGTGGCAGACCTCCTTTATCACGATGTGCAGGATGTGCTTATCGTTTCCTCCAAGCCGACAGCCTGTATGAACGTATGTGTGTGTGTGTGGGGGGGGGGGGTTCTTCTTTCTAAGCAGCCATCTGGAAGAAGGACAAACAAGACACCAGTCCTTTGGTCACTATAGTTTCACTCCAAGCCTGTAAACATCGCACTCGGTGAGAAGAGGAGTCCACATTATTTTACTGGAACTTTCCATCATTCATTCATTCATTCATTCATTCATCCCTATGTAGAATATCACATCTCCACCCCCATTGTTCTGTTCCCAAGCGGCTGGATCAAGCATTTTTGCCATTCCTGTCGGCGCTGAGAAGGATTCGGACACGGCGAACAAAAGGAGGACTTTGGTCCGGTGTACGTGTCAGTCGGGATCAGCAAGGGGGGGTGGTTTTACGTCTGTACGAGGCCGTGAGAGGATAACGATGAATGGAGAACGCGGGTAGAGGATGCAGCCGCCGACGAACGCAGGTCAGAAATATACACGTGTATTTCTGTCATTTTGTATATTTGGGAGGTGGGGGGAGTACTTTTTTTTTTTTTATCCGTAGCTCAATTCAAATGGTAAAATTTACATACAGCAGAGTCAATACGAAGTTTAAGAATTGGTAATCTGGACAAAAAAAAATGATGAATTTAAATGACTGAATTAACTACTGAAATTATTAAAAGCAATAAATTTAACTAATTGGTCTGATTTGATTTTAAATACTGATGTAGTTCACAGTATTTTTGTGGATTTGTTTTAAACTCACTCTCGTTGCTGTCATGTGAGCTATTATTCACCTAAGAATTTGGTCATAGTTCGACGATTCTTTCCTGTTTTTAATGAAGTCAACGAGTCAATTATGAATTGAGGAAAATTATGAGGGTGGGGCGTCATTGGCAACAATTTGAGTTATGAGTTATTTTTTAATGACTAGAAAAGAATGTAAAAAATGTTTAAAATGTTATTCATGTGAAAATTAAGCTTCTCATAAAATGCCCCCGCCCCTGTAATTACTTGTCATTGTCAGAAAATAAAAATAAAATAAAAAAATATATACATTATATAAAAATAAAAATGATGATTTTACAAGAAATAAGTAACTTTTCTTTCACAATGTTCTGACTGTCATTGTAATTTCCAATTGAATTCCCATAATGTTACCCGTGAATTCTAAACACCCCCCCCCATAGCATTCCCACTTTTGTATTTTTACAACTTGTTTCCTCAGAAAATCGGCTTTTCCCATCAGGTTATGACTTAATTATGTAGTATTTTTTTTTCCTTCGCAGTGCGCCCTTAAAAAAAAAAACTTATATAAAATCCCTTCCTTCATATATGATTGTAAACACAATTTGAGATATTTTTTAATGACTACAAAAAATGGAAATAATGTTAAAAATGTTATTCATGCAAAAATTTTACTTCGCATAAAATGCGAAATGGTCGGATTGCAATTATCATTGAAAAAAAAGAAAATATATATAGAGAGAGAGAAAATAAAAATGAAAATGATGATTTTACAAGAAATAAGTAATTTTTCTTTCGCATTGTTCCGGCTGTCATTGTAATTACCACTATGCAATGTTACCTGTGAATTCTAAAAACTTTTTTTCCCCCTCATAACATTCCCACTTTTGTATTTTTACTTCTTGTTTCTTCATAAAATTGACTTTTCCTATCAGGTTAGGTTTTTTTTTTTTTTTTATCTTTGCAGTGCAGCCTTTAAAAAAACGGATATAAAATCCCTTCCTTCCTTCGTATATGATTGTAAACACGTTAAAAAGATATCGCGTACGTCCTCACGTCTCGACAGTCCCTCTCTCGCTCTCGCCCGGCGCAAAATGGCTGAAGTGGAACTTGGACGCAAAACAACGACTGCACAAGAACTTTTGCATACTGTTGAATTATTTTGATTGTGTCATTATCAGTAAAGGGGAAGGGTCAAGAATGATAGTGGACGTGTGTGCTGAGGTTTCAGGAAACATGTTCCCAGAATTAAAAAAAAAAAAAAGGTGTATTGTCTGCTGTCGCCCTGTGTGGGAAGCAAACTGCCCCCCACCCCCCACCTGTCACGTCGAGATTGATGGCCTTTGTGTGTGTGTTTCAGTGGGGAAAGCTGCTGTTTGTACAGGAGCTCAGACTGCGTTCTCTTCTGCGTTTCCCTCGCCAGATCACCGCCCTTAAACCGGCAGCCAGAACCTCCCCGGACAGAAACTCCGTCATCCGTCTGAGAGGTGTGGGGAGGGGGAGGAAAGGGCATGGGCCAGCGTCGGCCCCAGTGACGTCCAGGTCGGCCGCTTCCTGTCCCTTCCGCGAACGTAGCCGTGGGATGCGAGGGAAGGCGCGAGAGCGGAACGCAGAACCATGCTGAAGAATGACCAGCTGGTCTACGTCGGGCTGGAGCTGCTCATCGCCTGCTTGGCCGTGGCCGGGAACATTCTGGTGTGCTGGGCCGTGTGCCTCAACTCCAACCTGCAGAGCATCACCAACTTGTTCGTGGTGTCGCTGGCGGCGGCCGACATCGCCGTGGGCCTGCTGGCCATCCCTTTCGCCATCACCATCAGGTATCTTTGACACCTCTTATCGTCTCGTTTTTTTTTCACTTTAAATTATTTTCTGCTCTATTTCCCATAAAACCCGACACCAGTACCGGCTTTTGCGCCGAATTCCACGGATGCCTCTTCATCGCTTGCTTCGTCCTGGTGTTGACCCAGAGCTCCATCTTCAGCCTGCTGGCCATCGCCGTGGACCGATACGTCGCCATCAAGAACCCGCTCAGGTAGGGCACAAGATTTACTATACATTTATCTATCCGTCCATTTTGTTTGCTGCTTATCCTCACGAGGATCGCGGGAGTGCTGGAGCCTATCCCAGCTGTCAACGGAGCAGGAGGTGGGATACACCCTGAACTGGTCGCCAGCCAATCGCAGGGCACATAGTCGGACTCACAATCACACCTTGGGGCAATTTAGAGTGTCCAATTAATGTTGCATGTTTTTGGGATGTGGGAGGAAAATGCAGTGCCCGGAGAAAATCCTTGCTGGCCCGGGGAGAACATGCAAACTCCACAGGCGGGGCCGGGATTGAACTCGGCTCCTCAGAACTGTGGGGTCAACGCTTTACCAGCTGATCCACCGTGCCGCCACTATACAGTTGATGTGTGTAAATATTCATCTGTTATTGTTGATAACTTTTTTTCAGCATTCTCTAGGCCAGTTAGAATTAAGCCCAATAAACTCTGCCTAGCAACACGTGTCCAGACGAACATGTGACTTGAACCGAGCAATTCGGCTAATCTGGAAGTCGGAAAGAAAAAAAAAAAAAGTAATATTCTCGTTTTAACAATCGAACAAGCTAACTTGCACAAACATACAAAATCCGGGCACGACAGAGTTGGGATTCAAACCGCAAACTAGAATTGCAAGGCAAGGATGCTAATCGCTAAACCCGCCGTGCTGCCCACTATTGGTATCCCCTTCTCCGAAACACAAAACCATTTTAAACATAAATATCCATTGATGCAATATAAAGGAATCGAACCCACGAATCCATAGCGGGCGTGTTGTGTCGCAATGCCACCCCGCCGACTCCCGTTTGTTTTAACTCGCGCCATTAAAGCTTTTGTTTTTACCTGCAACTTCGCTCCGGAACATTCTTCCACCCTGAGAGGATATTCCATCTCGCATAAGCTACAGCGGGTGACTCATTTGCATAAGCAGGTTGCGTAAGGGCTTGGTTTTTCCTTCGGATCCGGCACCAAAAAAAAAGCAGCTAGTTAATCCTTCATTAGAAATTTGAAAGCATTTGCTTTAGCATAGTTGACAGAAGATAGACTGAATAGAGTCTGTCGATCGTATCCGGACAGCAAGAGTTACAAAAACTGAAATAGCCGCTGAATAACCTTACGAATATTGTCTTCTCCTTATACAACTTTGGTATTTTTCCTCATTTCGCAGGTACAACAGCCTGGTAACAAGCCAGAGGGCGAAGGGCGTCATTGCGCTGTGTTGGCTCCTCTCAGTGGGCATCGGCCTGACGCCCATGCTGGGCTGGAATAAAGGTTTGCTCTTAAACTTGAACCCGTACTGAATGCAAAATCGAAAAATCTGTACTGACTTCAGAATAAGCAAGACATGCAAAACTGCTCCTAGTTGGAAAATTGTAGTTATAGACTCAGGTCAGAAGTAAGTATATGCGAGCAACTGTGTGGTTTCATGCCTAGAAAGAGTGCCACAGATGCATTATTTGCCTTGAGGATGCTCGTGGGAAAGTACAGAGAAGGTCAGAAGGAGGGACATTGTGTCCTTGTAGACCTAGAGAAAGACAGGGTACCAAGAGAGGAACTGTGGTACTGCATGCGCAAGTCCGGCGTGGTAGAGAAATATGTTAGAATAGTACAGGACATGTATGAGGACAGCAGAACAGCGGTGAGATGTGGCGTAGGTGTGTCAGAAGAATTTAAGGTGGAGGTGGGACTGCATCAGGGATCCGCCCTGAGCCCCTTCCTGTTTGCGGTAGTAACGGATAGGCTGACTGATGAGGTGAGACTGGAATCCTCTTGGACAATGATGTTCCCAGATGATATTGTGTTCTGCAGTGAAAGCAGGGAGCCGGCGGAGGAACAATTAGAAAGATGGAGGTAAGCGCAGGAAAGGAGAGGAATGAAGATTAGTCGAAGTAAAACAGAATATATGGAGGGGGAAGAGTGAGGCTACAAGGAGAAGAAATGGCGAGGGTGGACGACTTCAAATACTTGGGGTCAAAAATACAGAGCAATGGAGAGTGTGGTAAGGAAGTGAAGAAACAGGTCATAGCAGGGTGGAACAGTTGGCTGAAGGTGTCTGGTGTTCTATGTGACAGAAGAGTCGCGCTCGGATGACGGGCAAAGCTTATAAAACAGTGGTGATGATGTACGGATTAGAGACAGTGGCACTGAAGAAACAACAGGAAGCAGAACTTGAGGGAGCAGAAATGAAGATGTTGAGGTTCTTGCTCGGAGAGAGCAGGTTGGATAGGAATAGAAATTAGCTCATTTGAGGCACAGCAGAAAATTGGAGGTTTTGGAGATAAGGTTAGAGAGCGCAGACTTCGATGGTTTGGAGACAAGAGACTGAGTATATTGGCAGAAGGCTGCTGAGGATGGAGCTGCCAGGCAAACGGGCGAGAGGAAGACCAAAGAAAAGGTTGATGGATGTTGTGAGGGAGGACATAAAGACTGTGGGTGTTAGAGAGGAGGATGCACAAGATAAGCTTAGCTGGAAAAAGATGACACGCTGTGGCGATCCCTAATTGGGACAAGCCGAAAGGAAAAGAAGAAGAAAAATATCACAGTTGAAGTCCAGTACTTCTATTTAGCTTTTGTAGAGTACCTGAAATGGAAGAACTGTATAGACACACTTTCCATTTCCACCCGTGTGTTTGACTCTTGCCCAGGATGGAACTCCACCACTGCGGCTTCCAGCACTTGCCCCGAAGGCTTGACCGAGTGCCTCTTCGAGGGCGTGGTCACCATGGACTACATGATCTACTTCAACTTCTTCGGCTGCGTGCTGCTGCCCCTGGTGGTCATGCTGGTGGTCTACGCTCACATCTTCATGGCCGCCCGGCGCCAGCTCCGCCTGACGGTCCTGAAAAAGGTCGCCCCCGCCCCTGTCCCCTCTCCCGCCGAAAAGACCTCGTCTTCGTTCCGCTCCACCCTGCAGAAGGAGGTGCACGCTGCCAAATCGCTGGCTATCATCGTGGGCCTGTTTGCTTTCTGCTGGCTCCCCGTGCACCTCATCAACTGTTTCAACTACCTGTGCGACAGCTGCCAGCGTCCGCACATCTGGGTGTTGAACGTCGCCATCATCCTGTCCCACGCCAACTCCGTCGTCAACCCCTTCATCTACGCCTATCGCATCCGAGAGTTCCGGCAGACGTTTCGGAGGATCTTGCGCCGACACATACTCGGGCGAAAGGACGGGCACGGCCTCCGGGACGGGAGCGGCCGCGGCCGAGCCGCGAGTAGCGGCGGCGTCGGGCGAACGTCCTCGCGAGTCAGTAAAGATGATTCGTCGTGCGGCACCGTGGCGAACAGTTACGTCCTCGACTCCAGCCAATGGACTTCGACGTTGGGCGCGCTACCAAACAGCTGCATACCCAATGGGAACCAAGCAATACACCAGCAGAAGTGCGCACACCCTGAAGGGGGCGGCAATGTCGAATTGAGAGACACGAGTGGAACTTGTATTTCCTTCATCAACGTTCAAGCCCTCTCCTTTATACGTACCCATCCTACGGAATTAACAGAAATGTTGTAGCAAAAAAAATAAATAAATAAATAAAATCTCACCAGAGTTAACGAGCATCACGTGTGAACTACAGAAAAAATATATAATGCATTAACACTTTTTTTTTCACAATAAAGATGATGCAAGTAAATACTCTTTAATCTGTTCCAGGGGCAAACTCAAAAAACACTTCAGATTCAATCTCATCATCGGTGGCATGGTGGGCTCAGCTGGTAAAGCGTTGGGCTCACAGTTCTGAGGTCCCGGGTTCGATCCCCGAAACGCATGTGTAGAATTTGCATGTTTTCCCCATACCTGTGTGAGTTTCCTCAGAGCACTCCGGTTTCCTCCCACATTCCAAAAACATGCAACATTGATTGGACACTCTAAATTGCCCCTAGGTGTGATTGTGAGTGTGGCTGTTTGTCTCGAGGATAAGCGGTGAAGCAAATGGATGGGTGGATGTATTCAATCTCATCATAACTTGAAACAGAAAAAGTTTGGACACCTCTCCCTGCCTTTTTTTTTTTCAAAGCCTGACCTGTTGCTACAACAGCTATGTTGTCATCATCTCTTTTAGGAAGTATAGATAAGTCAAGTTAGTCAACGCAATGTTTAAAGGGAAGTCATTTTTTTTTCATACTAAGGAACTTCCTTAATTGCAACAGTTTGATGAGTGATTTGATAACTGCTAAGCAACACGTCGCCGCTTCACTGATTTTTTTTTTTTTTTTTTTTTACATTGACTTCACCAATGCAGCCAAAACAAAGAGCTCGTTTTATCAGGTCAAATATGAGACCAGATGTCTGCAACGGCGCCGCTTTCAGACACACGTTTGGAGATATACACGGCAAGGAAAAACACGCAAACACAGTACACATCGTCCCACACGACAGGCCACTCAGCAAGCGGTGTTTACACAGCAGCATCGCACTGACGCCAGCCAGACTGCTTAATGCAATGGAAATCAAATGCAGGTTTATTTGATGATCTCTTTTTATTGTGCCATTACACTTTCGCTCTCCTCATTAAAGTCCGTTTAACTTTCAGAAAGACTGACATTTAAAGTCTGACGTTTAACATTTATGTGCCGTACAAGGTCATGCTTCCAGGAACGCAGCCTTGAAGCTTTTGTTCATTAACAGTATTTACATTATTTTGATGCTTTACGCATGTCTTGATAATGGTGTCAAATGCTAAGATTGCAGCTGGATTTTGCAAAAATTGATGCGTAATCATAAAATAACCCAATATAATATGTACTATTGTATTTCAATATAGTAATTTAACCACCGAGAATCATATTGGCAAAGTTTACACATTTTTTTACAAACTTTAAATTATTGAAACTTTTTAAAAATGATTCCAAAGTCCCCAAATTTATAGAATGGCATTCAAAATGAATTTATTGGATAAAACAAGGTTTTCTGTAATATGTAAGTGTTTGGTGCGTATTTAGTTTTTAGTTTTGGATTTGATCCTGCTCAATAGTGCCCTCGTCTGAGAGTAAATGCAATTCGACAAAGGTCAAATCTGCGTTCGTGCCATTTACTGGATGTGGATTTATAAGGAAGTCAAGTCAAATGAAGAAATGTAAATTATTTTATATAACGACCATATTAAATATATCAATGCGAAAATCAAGAGATTTACAAGGATTTAGAGGGTGTCCTGATAAAATACGAGTCCCACAATGCACTACGACTATAAACCGGAAGTATTTGAATTGGCTCGTTCTACGCTGTTGCATTTTGGGTAGGCGGAAAAAGGCTCCAAAGACACAAGAAATCGACGAACGCACGTTGTTGAGTTTCTTTGGTGAAAACGATAAGCGGAGCACTGGTTTTCAGCTATAACATACCAGGTAAGAACAACACAAACTGTGAAAAAAATCAACCACTAATAGGTTTCTATATGAGTATGTTGTGGGTATTTTGGTGAAGGAGCAGCAGTTGCGATTCATTCTTGCGATCCAACATGGCTTCTTCCAGTCAAGGTTTAGTTGGGAAAATTATTAAAATTCGTGTTTATACTATTCAGGTCACATACTCTGCTTTGTATTCAAGAGTCATTGTTATTATTACCACAATTGTTTGTCTGGAACTTCTTTACCCTTGTTTTTATTTTCCGTAAGCGGTTCGCGGTTTGGTTGTAAGCTAACCAAGCAATCGATAGCTTCGCTCAGCATCTGCAATCAGTGTTTCAGAGTACCAAACAGTTGGTTTCTGAGCAAATTTTAAATATTAGACCAAAATCGAGGATATCGTTGGGTGAAGATTTGAGCCCCGTTTTATAAAATTCGAACAATTAAGGATTTTATACGACTTATGTCCCAAATCGGGCCAAATGAACTGTTCCTGGAATCAGTCTAAATCTATACGACTATCTTGACTGAATGGTAGAAAAAAAATATCCGAAACAGAAATCTGGTTTTTACACGGGTCATTTCCAGATTATTTATTTTTTTTAATGGCGGGGCTGTTCGATCCAATGGATAGGTTTCCAATGACGTCACTATAGTCTTTAGACCAATCTGAAAAATTAACAATGTAAAAACAGTTCATGCTTCACCTGTGTTCTCTGACCTCTGTGACACACAAGATGGCGTAATTGGAAACCTATCCATTCATTGACCAACCAAGAGCAAGCCCCTCGTCAGATATCCATCACGAGTGATGTGGAGTTGTCCGCTTGTGGAGGCCACAAGGAAATTGTTGAAGATAATCTTTGATCTAATCTGGCCTCTGCTCACTTTTTTCAGCAAGAGTAAAATGTGGAAATTTTGCCCAGTTGTCAGTTTGTGCGTACCCCATTCATGCTGTTGAGTCCTAGCATTGTTCCCACTTGAATGCCAATGAATGGTAAGTAATGACTCTTGTATATTTCTTGTAGGAAATTAACTCAAGATGTCGATCGGCGTGCCCATCAAAGTCCTGCATGAGGCCGAGGGACACATTGTGACCTGCGAGACCAACACTGGAGAGGTGTACAGAGGCAAACTTATTGAGGCTGAGGACAACATGAACTGCCAGGTGAGATGCTGCTGCAGGCAGTGAGCTCTTCTCATCCACATTTTTCTATATTTAATGTCATCTAGGTTAAATAGTGAGAAATTATTGAACAAATACAGGATAATAATTCAAGAGTTCTGTCTCTGACTCTTTACCAATGAAAGACATTTTAAATATTGTACAGACTCCTGTTTCAGTGTCACCCTCCAGACAGTTTTTAGAAAATTACTCAACCTCCCTTTTGCTTGGTACTTGCAGCCATGTAGTGCAATCTATTTTGTCTTAATTGCTTCACGCTAACGCCACGCAGTCGACAATCCTTAATTGGCCACCGCTCATCGATGCGGTTATAGACACTTGCAAAATGCCGCTCTTGCTCAGTTGCCAAAACTCGTCCTGTAATCCTTGAAACAACTCTGTTCTTGTTAATTTGACTCTGTTGCTTTCCCCCCTGCTGCTTCACAGATGTCTAACATCACGGTGACCTATCGTGATGGGCGGGTGGCCCAGCTGGAGCAAGTGTACATCCGCGGCAGCAAGATTCGCTTTCTGATTTTACCCGACATGCTAAAGAACGCGCCCATGCTAAAGAGCATGAAGAATAAGAACCAGGGCTCCGGTGCCGGGAGAGGCAAGGCAGCCATCCTCAAAGCCCAAGGTAACCGACTCTCTACACACTTGACAGGTTACACATTCAGTCACACGTACTATGGTGTAGAATGCAAGATGGTAATCCTTGTGGGCAAGATGATACACACAGTTTTCAAAGTTTTAATACCTTAGCTTAGTTTAACATAGCAATAACACGATCGCACGAACAGGCCTGGTTTTAAAAAAAAAACATACTGGTAAAGGAAAAAAATGCCATGGCAGGGACACAGTAGCAACACGGTAGCACAGCACTAACGAAGCCGGTTTAAAAAAAAAACATCTAAATCACTGAGATGTGGAAGAAACATGCTAGCGCGTTGCTAACAGGGCTGGTTAAAAAAACACACACACACACACACTGGTAATAATCACTGAGACGCGGTGGCAACACGCTTGCGCAGAGCTAACATGGCCAGTTTAAAAAAAAAAAAAAACATACCGGGAAAAGTCACTTCCTCGGCACATATTCCACTGGTCTCACTCTTGCCTATTCCGCTCAAGTGCACGTCATAAGTCGGTTGATCCTACGAAACTTGAAGCAATATTTGCCTCCTGGTTATGTATGTATGATTATGTATTTGTATATTGTTCTTTTCTGACAATCCCTCCCTGCGTGTAGTAGATTTTAGAATTTGCTTACTCAAATGCTCCCTTGGGTTGATTTGCAAAATGCTAACAATGTCACGTGCTAAAAGAATTCGTCTTTCTCTGCAGTGGCTGCAAGAGGCAGAGGGCGTGGTGGAATGGGAAGAGGAAATATGTTCCAAAAGAGACGATAATTTCTGCAGCTTGTGTTTTTTTTTTTTTTTTTTTTTGTATAATTTCCCCCCCCCCACCTTCAATTGGTCTACTTAAACTTGCGTGTTGCAGTGTATTGCTCCAGTTTTTTTTTTAAATAAAAATGTTTCAATTTGATTGATTGTATAGTGTTATTTACTGAACTGCACTTCTAATTTTCTTTATCACTCATCTGAAAATGTTTACTTCAATTGTAACTGTACTGCACATACGGGTAAACGTAATTTTTTTTTCATGTTCTTGTAATATAATTTGTCACTTTTTTTTTTTTTCTCCGTTTTGTTGGAATAGTTAGCCTGATAGCATAATTCCCCAAGGCATCTTTGAATGCAGACACATTGGGGTGACTTGATTTTCTATGCGATTCGGTTAACCCAACGTGGAGCTGCAAGATCTATTTTCTGGGCTGCTCATCCTCACAAGGGTCGTGGGAATGTCGGACCCTAACCCAGCTATCATTGAGCAAGAGGCGGGGGGTATATGCCCTGAACTGGGTACGAGCCGGTCCCAGGGTGCGTCGAGACGTATAACAGTCACACCTCAGGGGAATTTAGAGTGTCCAATGAATGCACAACTTGAGGAAGAGGAAACCGGAATACCCCGAGAAATCCCACACTGGCCCAGAGAGACCATGCAAACTCCATACAGGCAGGGCTGGGATTTGAACTCAGGACTGAGGCCAAAGCTCAAACCAGCTGTCTCCACTACGAGATCGGTATGCTTCAACGTATATTGCAGTTGTTCGTTATTCTCAATTACGTGTTAAGGGCGTACTCCGTTTATGACACTTTGTTGTCGTATTTGTCCCAGGAGTGCTTACATATTTAGACGATAAACCAATTAACGTCCAAATTCTTTACGTATGTAGAAACGGAAATCTGTCGTAAACTGATTCATCCTGGTTTGTCTTTTCGTTTTAAATGAACTGCACCGCGCAGGAAAAGCCACTAGGGGAGCCAATGGACCACCGAAAGAAGTGGAGATTCCCGAGAGCCAAGTATTAAATTTAGGTCATAAGATAAACCAGATTTGTACTGAAGACAACACAGTCCTTATCGGTGGGCTCCGTTTGTTTTCTTCATCTTACTTACTATTGTAACCCCCCCCCCCCCCAATGTTTTGTTGACCGTAGTATTTGGTTGCGAGGTACTTTGTTCGTCGCGACGTTCATCGCTGGGGCTTGTTACATCTCCACCGCCTCCGAAGAGGAGAGACCACTTGACTCCTTTGAAGCGCGTAGGCCGAAATAACACCACAAGGTAAGCTTTTATGTCCGAACTAAGCGGCTTTTTTTGCTTCACGGTTACTGGTCGTCACTTGGTCGCTGACGCTAGCATCCTCGCCTTCTGCCTTAACATCTGGACCTCGACCGGGGGGGGCAGGAGCTGCTAGCGTTAGCCGAGTTAGCCGTGGTGGGACGTTCCGCGACTGGAAGTGATTTTTTTTTTCTCTCTTAACCAACAATGCTGGCTCGTTGGGTAAATAACATTTAAAGTGGCGGTCCGGCTCAACGTGGAACGGACAGTGGTAGGTACCGACAAGAATTCCCATTATTGAACCTGAAGTGGTCGCGTGAAAGATGAGGGCATTGAACGCATCAGCGTATTACACGCTAGTATTGAAATGCAAAGGAAAGACTTTTTTTTTTAACTATCTTTCATTTTCACTTTTAGACTGCTGGGGTTTTGTAATCCACAGGTCCACATGATGTGATATGTTCGTGGTATCCAATTTATATGTGGCGGAACTGAAGCCTCGTATGATGTCTTGTTGAATTCTCTGAATGGTCAATTCAATTTGAACAATGACAGCTAATGACTGAGTGCTGAATAACCAAGTCAGGGAAACACTTGAAACCTGTTTGATAAGATCTTGCTGCTGTGTCGTTCTAGTTAATTGGCAATTATAATAATGGGCTAGTTGCAAAAATCTGCAAATGCAAATTAGTCTACTTTATGAATGAATTTCCTCATATTGTGAGGAAAAACTTTGGTCATAGAACATTTTTATTGAGAATAGATTAGAATGCTGTTTATTGTCATCATACATCGTATAATGAGAGAAGTGCGCTTCCCCTCTATCTGTGTATATGAAAGTACAAGGTTAAAATAAATATATAAAGAAATTAATAAATTATTACAAGTACTTGGCGGCACTGGTAAAGCGTTGGCCTCTCAGTTCTGAGGTCCTGAGTTCAATCCCGAACCCACCTGTGTGGATTTTGCATGTTCTCTCCGTGCCTGCGTGGGTTTTCTCCGGGCACTCCAGTTTCTTCCCACATCCCAAAAACATGCAAAATTAATTGGACACTCGAAATTGCCCCTCGGTGTGATTGTGAGTGCGACTCCGCCTCCTGCCCGTTTACTGCTGAGATAGGCTGCGCTCCCCGCGACCCTTATGAGGATAAGCGGCTAAGAAAATGGATGGATGGATGCATTACAAGTACCTATCAGTGACTACTCAACAGTGGATACTTGCACTTTTATGGTTCGAACTAAAAGTGGTATTAAACATCCCTAAAAATAGGCGGGCACCTGGGGTAAGAGGTTTATTCGCCATTGAGGGGTTAGACTTGATTATAAAAATGCGTTTTATAATCTTATAACCTTATATGAATGACCTGGCTTCATCATATTGAGAGTGCATGGTCTTTTTTTTTTTAACACTCAAATTGTAGTATGTAGTTTTGGGTAAGCGGTTTACTGTTTGTGTAAAGGTGTTTTGCTATCATAATAAGTACAATATGTATGTCTATTTTATTATAGTTGCGAGCATTTTTTTTGATTGCTGTGCAAAAAGTAGGAGGCATCTACTTGGAGTAAAGTCTTTTAAAACGTTCCCGTTTTCGAACAAATCAGTTTTTTAACGAAAATTTCACGATTTTTTTGCTTCTGTTTTCGAACAAAAATCGGTACTCGAACGCCCCCGAAAAAACCCGGAAATAACATATTGCCGCAACCAGACCAGCTGACGCTTTGTTGTGAATTCCCATGCCGCTGAAAAAACCTGGAAATAACATAATGCGCGCAACGCAAGCAGCTGACCCACACACGACACTTTTTTTTTTTTAATTGTCAATTCAAACGCCCCCTGAAAAAAAAAAACGGAAACGACATAACGTGCGCGACGCAACTAGCAAACATTTGTTACTCTGTATAACGCAGCCTCTGTACACAGACGTGTCCCGTTAGTGACTTGTTTTCTTCTTATCGAGGACTCCCGTTTTAACCCCCAATCATGGCTCTAAATAAGTCAAGTTGCTTGTTTAAAGTTATTCTCCACTTTTGTTAATAAAAAAAGTTTACAAGACTGGGGGCCGAATCGCTACAGATACAACAATGCACTCCCAGCCTAGCGTACTCTACTACTCAAGCTTACATTTTAAGCAAAAAATAAATATTAAAATCAGAATCAATAAAAAAAATAAAATCAATCAATCAAAATTTCTTAAATTATTTTATTACATAAAATATTTAAGATATACATGTATTTTTACTATGCAGTTTATTATCAGGAAAAGCTTAAAAAATGCTTTTAAAAGCTTAATTTTTTTAGGCATTGAACGGATTATTTATTTTTTCATTCATTTTAATGGGAAACATTGATTCGGTTTTCGAACAAATCACTTCTCGAACCGTTTTCTGCAACGGATTGTGGTCGAGAACTCAAACATCACTGCACTACATATTTGTTTGTACTTTTTTGTAATACTCTTGAACTCAACAAAAGTAATGGGGGTATACTTAGGGTAAGGTGTTTATTAGGCACAGAGGTGGTTAGGCTTAACAATCCATTTTATAATCTTATTAAATGACCATAACTGAATTATCATATTTTCCTCATATTTTTTTAACTGAACTGCTGTGACTAATAGGTGTCTATTTGAAGTGTTTAGTGGGGGAATTATCACATCTGGTTTTCTTGCACTTCACCGAAGGTCGAGTAATTACGTAGGCTACAGTGAGGTATGGTTTCTTTTGACATCGTGTATACATGACTCAGCTGTGATTATACGTCAGTGTTTAAGTGAACTTGGCTGAGGATGCTCATCCGTCCATTTACAGCAGCTTATCTCTTCCATGGATCACTCTCAGGCTCGGCCGTCGTGTTGATCTCTTAATGAAGTTGTGGATCCTCCTCTGATCCAGATGGCCCCCGTGTTGTACATGTACAGTATGTCTTTGGGGCAGCGTCTGTGCTTGAATGTAATGCGGTACAGTGTATATGACATTGGCCACCACCTTCACACAAGCTCTGCGAACCCATACTTGATCCCCTGATGGGGAAGGTGAGGCCACGTGACTTTTTGGGACAATCAGATGCTAAGTGCAGCATCTGGAGCGGGGCAGCTGGTGTTTGAAAAGGCTTGAATCAGGCTGCATTTTCTATTTTTTTTTTTTTTCCCCATTGATAGGCTCCCGCATTCCCGTGACCCTTGTAAGGATAAAACTGTACAGAAAATGGACGGATGAGCTGCTGTGATCAGAGGGGATCAGGAAAGTTAAAAATTCTGCAGACAGATTCTCAGAATCAGTGATAGATGACGGATCGATGATGTCATTTTTTTTTGTCTGCTTTTGTATGTGACATTTTCAAAGAGCAAGTGTTTTATTGCAACCATGGTGCTTAATCGATTTATTCATGATTATAAATCTGGACATGTTGATGTGGGATAGCCTTATAATGCAGTCCACCTTCTTTTTGTCCTTTTTAAATCCACTGATGGTGCAGTGGTACAGACGGCTGCCTTTGCTGCGGGCAGCGTGGGATCGATTCCCGCTCAGTGTTAGTGTCGACATCTGCCCAGTCACTGACTGGCGACCAGTTCAGGGTGTAGGCTGCCTTTCGCCCAGAAGCTAGCTGAGATAGGCTCCAGCTTTCCTGTAACCCTTGTGAGGATAAGCGGCTTGCATAATGACATGACAAATCCACCGTCTAATACGAGAGCAATTTAAAACTGGACAAACTTCAGGGAACTGTCTATCGTCTGTCCACACACACAATGACACGGCATTGTCATTGTTTACATTGTCAGCTCGCATTAGTGGGCGCCATATTATGTCTGCCTCACATTCAAAGATCTGGGTTTGAATCCTCAGGTTTTCTCCCAGATTCCAAAAACGTACAATGTGATGGGTTAACGTAAATGTGAATATGTCAGGTGATTGATTGCTGGCCAGTTCAGGGTGGAACCCAAAGTCTGCCTCCAAGCCTGTTTGTTGCATAAAGCCAAAATTTAACTGTTTGGCTTGACAAATAACTACAAAAAGATCCTTTTTTTTAAGGGGATTTTATTCAGTGAGTGAGACTATGGTGCCTTCTAATAGGATTAGTAACCGTAGCCTTTATAATCCTTTTCTTGGATACTGTGACGTACGACAAAGGTCTTCCTTCAGTTTGAGAGTCCTTTTAAGAGAAAGCGTACGGAGGAGGCTGGAGAATAACTCGTTGACTCACTGGAGCCAGAGGAGGACAGAGGAGGCGGATAAATCCACTGAGATCTGAGAGCGGTCTGGATTTACACCAAGGCTCCTCAGCACCTGTGAAACCTTATCACAGCTTGCTCAGAGCTGACACGATAGCAGAAAGACGAGGACCATGTTGTGACTGCCAAATGGCAGAGCTATGTCCAAGTTAACAGCTTAGTGTCTTGTATGCAGTGGCTAGAGGGTGAAAATGGAGTCTTTGCAAAATACAGAGCTTGTATTGTTTTCTTCATGAATACAAGAATATTCTTAAACACCTTCAGATTCCAATCTGATTATTTTTGTTGGAAACTGACTTCACTTTTTTCCTGGGGTAAAGCACAGTTATGCAGCAAGTTCCTCCATCAGTTATGTGAAAACCTTAATGTAAAGGTTGAGAATTTTCAATTTTATCCAACAGCAATTAGACAACATACGGTGTTTGTCGTCGAGATCAGTTAATCTCTTTTTTTTCCCCCTCCTTTTCACATCTCCATCTGTCACAGTTTTCAATTTACCATCTTCAAAATTTCAATAATAATTGCTCCACAATTAGCACACGAATCCCACTGGGTCTTTTGAATCTCTGACACAAGATGGCTGCTGTCAAAGCACACCTGCAAGTGCTACTTGCGTCTCTTTTATCCTCACATGTTAACATATCACCAGATGTGTAAAATGGTTTGCAATGTATTTTCTCAGTCTCTTTTTTTTTTTTTGCTTTTAGGCATCCTCCCCAGAGGTTCCCATCTGATGGAGCTGTTGTTGTCAGTGTTTGCGAAGAGGCACCATGTTCCCTTGTCACATTAGCGCCTGGCCCGCCGCTGAGCCCGTGGCCCCGTGCGGCGGCCATGCACCAGCGCCGCAGCCTTCGCAAGCGCTCCCCGATCTGCTCCGCAGCTGTCCCGCGCAGCCGTTGAACCACCACTCTGAAAGGCCGTCCCCAGACCCAATGGAATCCCTCATTGTGGTCACAGAGTGCGAACCCAGCATGTCGTCCGGAGGGCGCAGTGGGGAGGAGGAGGTAGGATGAAAAATACCCAAGAACTAATACTGTAGTACTTGCCAGAAATTTCTGCAGCTTCTTGAGTGTTACGATTGGGCTCACTAAAAAAAGACATCAGCCAATGTTCCCTCTAAACTACGGATGTGGGCAATTGTGAACCACCGATGCACTCTTCACAGATATTCTGCGTTTTGCGCAAAAAAAAAAGATAATCCAATGCAAATTGGAAGCATAACATACAGCAGTTTGTGGCATTTTGCAATGTGATTCAATGAGTGAGGGATGACTGGTTGTTACATTCAATGGCACAATTAACATACGTACTGTAAAAAATGAAAAGAAGAAGCCGCTGGTTTCTTGTAGACAGCACTTTCTCTAACAACCACTGCTCTGCCACACTCTCTTTTTTCCCCCCACTCTTAAAGACGTACACTGATAATTACAAATGTCACAGTACTTACGCAGCCCATCAATGTATTTTTATAATGACAGCGTCCACCACCGCTGCTTTAGTTAGCAACACAGCCTGGGCAACTTAGAGCAAAGATGAGCTGGACATGCTGCTTATGTGTACTTTCGATATTAATGGAGAAAGTTAAAAAAGAAATGCTGTTGTTTTAAGATGCAATGACTGTCCGAATATGTGAATAATGGAAGAAAAAGTGGTTAAACTGGACGAGATTTTCTCTTTTTCGAGTGGGAAAGGTCTGGTCTGAAGCCAAAGTAGAAAGTGCAGGAAGAGATGGTGTGTAATTTTAAAATTTCAGGATGAAAGCACAGACAATACAGTGCCCAAAAAGCTGATTCTGTATTTTACATATGGGAGGCAACATAAGATTCACCTTAAAACTGTTTCGGAGCATCTCGCGAGAGGCTGGCTGCTTGAAAAGTAGATCTTGGGGTAAATAAGTCTGCGCACCCCTGCACTACAGTCTCTCTTACAAGTTTCTTTTTCTTTCTTTCACTAAACTTTACGCGATAACGTTTACAAAATTGGTGCCAAATACCACACATGGGTAACTTTTTCCACTTCATCTGCTGGATCCGGTGCGTGGCTTCCCCACTTGTACCCAAAGTTAACAAAGTATAACAGCAAAAAAATAAAATAAAATAAAAGAAATTTCTCGATTCGTACCTTTATTTGGATCTCCAGATTATACAATAACCGTTTTTACCTCGTGTCAAAGTTCAGTCTTTTGTTTTAGTCTTGACAGTGGTACTTTTTTTTTTCTTTTTTTTTTTACACTTGTCTGACTAAGAATGTTGTAAGGTGAGATCAACTTCATAACATGTTTGTAATAGGTAGTAATTATTTTGCTATTAAACATTAATGTATTTATTACAATGTAATTTAAAATACTTGCATAGTAAACAAAATTTCGAAAATTACAACAGCTTGATCCTGGAATTAATAATTTCTTTTGACACAGTTGTTTTGAAATCCAAATGGACTGATACTGAATTTAGAGCTTCCAATGTAATGTAATGTACTACAGTTTTTTTTGGATACAAAACAGTTTGTTGTCTTCACTTCCCAAATATTTCCTCACACGTCAGGTGGAAGAAATGGACAGCTCTGAAACGCCGCCCTGCCCCGCCGCGTCCTGCGACCTCCTCTCCCACACGGTCGGTCGCCCGGAAGCGCTGTTGCCGGCCGCCGAGGAGCAAAGAGCGCGGCTGAACCTGTCGGACAGGAAACTGTCGCTCCAGGAGCGCTCGCAGACGCAGACTTCCCCCTGCAACTCACCGGGACTCAATGGTCGTTACATTTATCCGTCGTTACCCTACTCTCCCATCACGTCGCCCCACTCCTCTCCACGCTTGCCACGCCGGCCCACTGTGGAATCCCACAGTGTCTCCATCACAGACCTCCAGGTATGGCATATTATACATTATTATTCATATTATTCACATTTTAAACATTATCCCTCAGGAACATTTTTATAGGAATATTTTAAATCAGTGTGGAGTTTGCATGATGTCCCCGTGCCTGCGTGGTTTTCTCCGGGCACTCCTGTTTTCCCCCATATCCAAAAACACGAAATATTAACTGGACACTCTAAATTGCCCCTAGGTGTGATTGTGAATGCGACTGTTTGTCTCTATGTGCCCTGCGATTGGCTGGCAACCAATTCAGGGTGTACCCCTCCCCCTGCCCGCTGACAGCTGGGATAGGCTCCAGCACTCCCGTGACCCTTGTGAGGATAAGCGGCTAAGAAAATGGATGGATGGATGATTGGGTATGCAAAATACCTACTGAATTCAATTTTGAAATAGTGCTTTAAATGTTTTGTTTAATACATTACATTTGTTGGTGTTTACTTGTATTTAACTTATGGTATTCAGGTCAGTGTTGAAATGTTTAAAATCGTAAAGTGAACAAAGTAGAGTAATGAATATTTCCCCAACTGTATGGTCATCTTGATTATCCACATGAGTTCAACATCTATAATCATTAGTAAAAATGATTATTTTTAAAGCTATATGTAGCCATCCCCAATCTTCATTTGCCTCAAAAGCAGCAAATGCCACTTGGTGAAGGGTGACCTTTGTCAATAAAAGGTAAGATTTTATAGTCTCACTAAATGTAGCTTTTAGATAATCGCAAATAAATGATCTAAAAATTGACATACAGTGAAGAAAATAAGTATTTGAACACCCTGCTATATTGGAAGTTCTCCCACTTAGAAATCATGGAGGGGTCTGAAATTTTCACCGTAGGTGCATGTCCACTGTGAGATATATATATATATATATATATATATATATATATATATATATCAAATATTGACATTGGTTTTCTCAGATGTTCAAATACTTATTTGCAGCTGCATCACACAAATAAATCATTAAAAAAATCATACATTGTGATTTTTGGATTTTTCTTTTTAGATTATCTCTTGACGATGAAAATTTCAGACCCCTCCATGATTTCTAAGTGGGAGAACTTGCAATATAGCATGGTGTTCAAATACTTATTTTCGTCACTGTAGCACCCAAACGCCCTTAGTTGAGATTTCCTTTCCCGGCAATTGTCACAATTGATAGATATAATGTCAGTGCACTGCAAATCTGAAGGGATCTCAACTCTGTCATCCATACTACCCGTTTAAACATGCAGGTAAAATGGAGTTTGTTCTGTATCTTATCATGAGAGCCCGCAGCACTTTTACTTCGCCACCACGCTCGCAACACTACATTTAAAAATAGCATCTTGCTTAGTCACTGTATCCCTCTGTGGCGAACTCATCTCTGTAGTCTGGCTTCAGATGTTTCTCAGCAGTGTCTTTGTTCTCATCCGTCTTTGGCACTCACCGTTAAAAAAAAAAAAATTGCTGCAGGACAAAATGTTCTTCAAAGCTGCGTCACAAGTCTCATCTCTGGAATGGCAGACATGCTGCATAATAAGCAGATTCTGTCGGGCCTTTTGGAGTTGTTGCGGTTTTGCGCACGTCACACATGTTAAGGTAGCTTAACGTTAACAGCAATAAGGTTCCTTTACTTAGATCTGCAATTTCCCAATCTAAATTATTGGAAACGTTGAATTATTTTCTCTCACGAGCCATTGAAAGCATTTGTTAGACGCAAGGCAAACATTTATAGAAGCGTTCCTGAACCTTTGTTGCACCCTGGACCGGTTTAGAGTAGGCATTATTGCTTTCTCCTTCGCTGTTCGTTGGGTGGGCACTGTGAGCACGATACAGGAGTGGGCGACCAGACCAAACTGTAGATCCTCAATGACATTAGACTTTTAGCTTTGCAAAAGTATTCCTGCCTGTGTCGAACGGGAACCTACAACTGTAGGTGTATAAGAGCTGACTTAGCGCGTGAGTGTTAAGCCAAAATTTAAGTAGCACTCCTGATATTGTGTTGTTTCGATCGCAAACATTTCATTGAAGAGAACAAATCTATTCAGTAAACGTAACTGAATTAGTTTGTGAAATGATTCATTCTTTGACCTCTGCCACCGTGAGCCAGCTCGATGGGACCGGTGTGACCAGTCTGAGCTTTCCCGGTGCTGCAAAGTCTCTTTGTGAGTAATGCGCATGCCCAAATATTTTGTAAACCTCCGGCCGGTCTGAAACATTCCCATCCATGCTTCAACGTGTGCCATTCGACAACTTGTCGCCGAGGGTTCATGTTTGATACGGATGTCTCAGAAAGATGAACACAGCGAACGTACATATATATATGTGTATATCTTTTTTTTCATCAACTTTTGTTTTAAGGTTAGGTTAGGGTGACATACTACGTGCTACAAACCCAGAGTTCCCCTGTTAGTAACGCATGCACAATCATCACAAGGAGACTTTTCAGCACGGAGGAGTGCTCAGACCGTCACACCAGGAACTGAAGCATATCGAGTCCCCTGGGACCGGAACAGGAAACGTTCTGTGCAGTTTCGACGTGTCAATTGGAACACGGAGGTCTTGCGGCGTACAAGATTCGATCAATATCCAAGTAAAACGAAACTGACACACGAATGCCAACACAACAAAAATGATATAAATTGGTCATGCTTTCTCTGTGGCCTGGTAAGTCATGCCTCACGGGCTGGTACTGGTTCGCAAACCATTGGACGGGGACCACTGATTTATACGATGTCCTTGCCAATCTGCTCCATTTATTTGAAAATCAAGCCTGTTTTTCTGCTCTCTCTCTGGCTGCCCTTCAAGGACTGCGTTCAACTCAACCAGTACAAGCTGAAAGACGAGATCGGAAAGGTACCACCGGCGAACTCTTGATTGCTCCCATTCACCGACACTTCTGTCACTTTCTCCCTTCCGCCCACCCCGCGTCTGTCAAGTACCATTCATCATGGAGGACAGGCGATGCACTCTCAGACATCCTCCCTCCCGGATGTCCTCATTTCCTGAGTTTTTTTTTTTTGCGAGCCAGTCGGCCCACCAGAGAGTTGAAAGATGGATTGGAGGAGGGGAAGGGGGGGTATAAATAGGACTCTCCAAAGAATTGTGCCAGACTCAGTGGAGCTTACTTGTCAATTTCGATTTAAAGTTCTGTGTAGTGTAAATGGGTCTTTCGACTAGTTGGGATGAGCGTTTGACTGCATTGCCCTAGATAGGGAGTGGTCTAAATTACTAGTCATATTTGTTCATCAATTTTAATTGATTGATTATGGATCGTGAAAAAAATATATTCCAAAAACATACATCTTAGCTAATTGAAGAGACTTCCAGCTATTAATCTCTTTAATCTCTTTTTATGGTTTTAAGAAAAAACATGATAGAATACAACATATTGTTTGTGCAGCATCAATCGTACGTCCACATATCCACTGGATCAATGTACGTTGATCCAATGGATGTTGATGTTTTTCACCCGCTGTCCATGTCTTGTTGCTTTTTTCCCATCTCAATAAGCAACCACTAACTTAATAAATATTGTGTCACCTCCTTTGGTCGTGACTTGACTCTGGGGCTTGTTTTTTTTTTTAATAACGAGAAAAAGTTCTTGATTGAGATTGAACAGTCAACTTTCAGCCTATCCCTAATCCGCATGTGTATTCTAAAACTAGCAAAGAGACTTTTGCGAAGAAGCGGCACGCCGCAATCTCTCCAATCTGTTCCCCCCCACTAGAAACCAATCTGGTTCTCTCTCCCTCGGGCATGTAACCGAGACGAGTTTTTACTCTCTGCGAGGACTCGATCGGATAATCTCCCTTTACTTAATTAGCCTGAAATCAAAAAACGGGAGAGACGATGCTTATGTCCCTTTTGAGGGTCGCTTTGAGACGGCTGGCACAATATCAACGCACGCTGTCAGCCCCCTCACATCCTTCATGCTCATGTTTTTGTGCTTATCTTGTGTGGTATTCTTCACATCATCGGCCCCTCTTACAGTTTCTGTCCCCCCCGTACTACTACAGGGCTCCTACGGTGTTGTCAAGCTGGCTTACAACGAAGACGACAACACCTACTACGTGAGTCACCAACACAATTGACACAGCACTCATACACGTACACAACACGTATACGACGTTCACCTTTCACTTCATTTACCCGCATCCTTCGCCGCTTGTCACACGATCTTCGCACGCGAGCGATAACACACCAGGGCAGCATCCTCCGGTTGCTGTCCTTTGCTGCAGTTCTCATTAAGCGGCGCGATACAGATCGAACGTGACTTGCGGATTATTTTAATGATGCTCCCGAGTGACAAAGCTAGCATGGCACATTTGCGGATTGTATCACTATCCTAACTGAGGGACAGAGAAGAGTATGGGAGAACGTCTCGTGTCAAACAAAGATCTGCTTTGGAACTGAATGTACAGTCTATACATATTGTATATCTTTAATTTTTAAATGAGTTTACCATAGAAGTGATGAACGCTCATAAATCTTTGGCACAGTTTTACACCGGATCCCCTTCCCGCCGCAACCCTCTGCATTTATCCGGGCTTGGGACCGGCCTACAGGACGCACAGAAATTGTCCCACTTCGGGCTAGCATTAGCTTTAGCACGGCGTTAAACTCTCTGCGTACCCTCTTTATAAATATCTCTTGTTTCAATGTGAGTACTTGTGGCTTTTACACAGCTGTGGCCTATGTATGTACCAAATGGTATTTCCTTTACAAATGAACTGGGTGAGGCTTATAACCAGGTGCGCTCTCTAGGCCGGGAATGACAGTAATTTGTTTGTGCGGTGTGGGGCGTTTCAAATTTCGGAGACTCGCTTTTATTAAAAAAAAATAGTGAAATAATAGTGAATACTGTACAATAATTATTACAAGCAATCAAATAAACAAAGTCAGAACATAAGGTACACAAATCACATACTACCTGAAAATATCAAGGATATGGCGATTTAAAGGATATGTGGATGGAAGGGATTCAAAGCACAATGGCCCTCACTGTAGTAGTTGAAGGTTGAGTCTACGTTCGAAGTTTGGTCCTCGTTGTAAACTCTACGTAGGTAATGTTGTTAGCGCGCTAAGCTAACTTGGTTCGGCAGCTTCGACGCGAACGATACGGCACCAACTTGGGTACTAAGATGTCTTAAGACAAAACTTGTTAAATTTCCTATAAGTCCCTCACGGCCCTCGTTGTATAAGTAATGAAGTTACTCACATTTAATGTTTCTTCAACAGCACGGTTTGATCACAAACATGTCTCGTTGTTAGCCAGCTAAGCTAAGGTCTGCTGGGCCTGTAAGCGAACTTAAGTTTTTTTTAAGTGAGTATTCACTGTCCTCGTTTTAAACAAAACGTAGGTTTTACCGGTCGTGTAAGAATTAACGTTTGATATTAAATATTAGTTCAGCTCAGTTAAATATGAGAATATTAGAATACGGACACGTTTTGTTGTTAGCGATCTCGGCTAGGCTAACTTAGGCCAAGCAGGTTCAACGCGAATGATACGGCTCCAATTTGGGTACTAAGATTGCACAGATGATGATTTTAGTCCACTAGAGTCGTCACCAGGAGCGTCCCACATCGAGTATTCACAACATTCGGTGCAAATTCAGCAGGATTTATCGAATTACGATCAGACCAGCCAGAGCTTCCTGTTTAAGGTGCTACCGGTTTAGGGACCGGAAGCAAAAGCGATCGAAAACTATCCAAATTGACAAAACAAAATCAGTTGTGGCCATTTTAAAACTTTTATTAACTGTACAAGCAATATTTTGAGTACAGTTTTTAAATTATCAGTATAAACTAACACCATCTTTGATGGTGAATGACCATTACAGTGAAACACATGACTACTTTGACTGTGACTATTACATGGCATTAATTATAAGTCATAGATGTCTGGTACATTTCATATGTTTTCACGATTTGATACTAATGGCTGGTCCTGACGTGATCTCCATCTCTTCGCGGGAGCCTCATGGCAGTATGTCACCTCAAGAGTGAATTTTTTTATTGTTTTTTTAGACAAAATGGAGTTAACATAGGTTAGGTACAATTGCTTACAGCCACGCTACTCTGAGAACGCCCAATCTCGTCAGATCTTGGAAGGTAAGCAGATTTGGCCCTGTTTAGTACTTGGATGGGAGACCGCCTGGGAAGACCAGGTGCTGTAAGCTTCTCTCCCCGGCTAAATGCAGAGGGGTTGCGTCAGGAAGGGCATCCGGCGTAAAACTGTGCCAAACAAATATGCGTTCATCTGAGATGACATACTTTGGCGACCCCTAATGGGACAAGCCGAAAGGAAAAGAAGATAGGTTAGGTACAATTGAGTAGGAATGATAATCCAGGACCTTAAAGGCATAATTTTCCCCAAAATCTTGAATTTTAAAGGCACCTGTGTCCATGTTCTTTTTCTTTTGTATAGGCTATGAAGGTTCTGTCCAAGAAGAGGCTGATGAGGCAGGCAGGCTTCCCTCGTAAGTCGGCAGACAGACGCCAACCGTAACGCTTAAATGTGTTCCAATGTCGTTTGCTACTGCGAACAATGGAATTCCTCACCTGCCAGGACGGCCGCCGCCTCGAGGAGGCAAAGCAGACCCCGAGGGGCCCCCGCAACCCAAAGGGCCCCTGGAGCGGGTCTACCAAGAGATTGCCATCCTGAAGAAGCTGGACCATTCTAATGTGGTCAAGCTAGTCGAGGTGAATGAGAGCTTTCACGTTATTCTGGCGTGGGTCTCAAACCCCAGACCACAAACCCCTGAGAAAAACTCACCTTCAATATAATTACGCTAAGATTACTTTCATTTCTCTGAGCTCTTATATTGGAAACATAAATTCAATTATAAAGCAACAGCCTGTCAATATTAATACAAATTAGCATATAAAATAATACTATACCTTATGAAATGAAGTCTTAACATGGTCCTTCAACGCACCTTTCCGATGGCGATCTTAATCTCCTCCCCCTTGTCCATGTCCCACAAGCTTTCAAAATGGCGATTCAACAGAACATGTTTGAAGTCGATTCGCTATCGCGTATTCCAGATAATATTGGGGTATGTTTTTTGCCAAATGCGTCAGACCTTTCTAAGAGAGTTCTACAGAGAGGTCTCAACTATTTCACACAAGGATATGTACACGGAATTACGATTTTGGACGCAGCAGGACGCAATGTCACAGGTAGAGTGAAACGTTGGCGATTGATCCAAAAAAAGAGTTTGACGCCTCACAAACTTTATATTGAAATCAAACAGGCTAAAATAGTGGAATCGTAATTGCGCATGTAATGCGGGGTGAGTACTTTTTACTTGGAAAGATCATGAGTAATATCATTTTAGTCTTTCATCAGAATTGCACGTTCCCTGAGCGCATCTGAGGACCAACTTCTTCATAACTAACTTTTCCAAGCGCACGCTTCTGACACCCAGCATTGCTTGTGGGACAGTATGGCAGAAGGGGCGTGGCAAGCCAGGGGCTAAGCCAATGCGGCTGTCTGATTGGGTTTTATTGTACGAGTGATTGAGAGGTCAGAAAGGTCCATAGGGGGAGGGGTCTCAACTGTTAAGGATCATTTGTACACATTCACTTGATGCCTGCATCTAAATTTGTTTTGGCTTTTATTATTTGTTTTCTCCATCTTGTTTTGAATCGATAACTAAAATGCTGTTCCTTTTTGTCCGATTTTAAGACCTAATTGTTTACTTTACAGTTCAAATTGTGTAAAAACGTTTACACCAATGTAAATGGACACATTATTATTATGACTGCTACATCATTTGGCATTTCCACAAGCCACATAAATAATTTCCATCTCTGTGTGATTTGGCGCCAGGTTTTGGACGACCCCAGCGAAGACCATCTGTACATGGGTATGCTGTCGCCAGACCATCTTATCTTTTGCATGTGCACCTGACAATGTCGCTATACTTAATCATTTTTCTGTTGTGGTGACCACAAACATTTGCTGCACTAATCACGTGTTTGTGTTACAGTTTTTGAGCTGGTCAAGCAAGGGTAAGCTTAAGCCTCTTTTATTGTGATGTTTCTGACGCTAGAACGGGTTCAATCTCATTAGTTATGATTGCTAATTGCGTGGGCGGTTGTGTCCAGGGCTGTGATGGAGGTCCCGACAGATAAACCTTTCAGCGAAGACCAGGCCCGCTTTTATTTCCAGGATCTGCTCAGGGGAATCGAGTATTGTGAGTCGCGCAGATATCCTGTTATCATTCCGCTTCGTCTCTCACTTTCAAAGCCCTGAATCTCAAATGCTTGTCATAGTGAGGTGGAAAAAATAAAATAAAAATCATGATGTCGCGGTGTTGCGTTTTCACAGTACATTATCAGAGGATCATCCACAGAGACGTCAAGCCCTCCAACCTGCTGGTGGGCGAGGACGGGCACATCAAGATCGCAGATTTCGGTGTCAGCAACCAGTTCGAGGGGGCCGACGCGCTCCTGACGAGCACCGTCGGGACGCCCGCCTTCCTCGCCCCTGAAACGCTGTCGGAGACGAGGAAGAACTTCTCCGGCAAGGTGAAGTAGAAGTCAACTGCCTGACAGGCGCCCCCTGCAGATGATAAACAGTAATACAAGACCTATTTCCAGTTTTAAAAACAAAATATACTGATGTGTTTTTTAATTTTACTGCAGGCTTTAGATGTTTGGGCAATGGGTGTGACGCTTCATTGCTTTGTCTTTGGAGTGGTGAGTCAGTTCCTCATTTTAATAAGACATTTTTGCTCTTCTGAGGACTGATGAAAACTAAAACCTCTGCGTGTGTATATATTTTTTCCAGTGTCCATTTATGGATGAGTGCATCCTCAATCTGCATCAGAAAATCAAGACACAACCAGTGGAGTTACCCGAACAGTCAGTTTCTACTCTTATTATTAAAAGTGGATTGTGTGGACACATTTACAAAAAAAAAAAGAAATTGTCTCAACAGTGCTGACATCTCAGATGACCTCAAAGATTTGTTGCTCAAAATGTTGGACAAGAATCCCGCAAGCAGAATATCAATTCCACAGATGAAGGTAAATACTTGAAGTGCATCTTTTAGTGCCGAAAGCGGATAATGCCGCAGGTGTTCGAGCGGCTTAATTTCTTTTGCAAAAAGTCAACTTCTTTGTGGTTCTCACGGGCCCGGCAAAGTGTTCTCGAGTGATGATTTTGCGCTCAGGTGCACCCATGGGTGACGAGACACGGCGCGGAGCCCCTCCCGCCCGAAGATGACAACTGCTGTATGCTGATTGAGGTGACGGAGGAGGAAGTGGAGAATTCCGTCAAGCACATCCCGAGCCTGGCAACAGTGGTACGTACCCCCCGGCCCCCGTGTTAGTATGCCCCGTTCATACATTTCGTTGGCTCCTTCCATAAATTAAGAATGAAAATTTCAGGGTGTTACGCTTTTTAAAAAATTTTTAGGGCCTTTGTGAACATACCGTAATTTCCAGCCTATAAGCTGCGACTTTTTTATATGCTTTCAACCCTGCGGTTTATGCGGTGATGCGGCCTATTTGTGGATTTTTTTTTTTCTAACGGCCGCAAGGGGGCACTCGAGGGGAAAAGGCAAGAGTGAGACCGGTGGAATATATGTCCCGACCAAGTGACGGTCTGGTGTGACGGTCTGAGCGCTCCCCCGTGCTGAAAAGTCTCCTTGTGATTAATGCTCATGCGTTACTGACAGGGGAAGTCTGAGTACGTAGCCGACGCTTACTGGGAAATCCTCCGCTCTCATTCCTCCTCCTCGTTCTTCTACATAGAGGGAGCTAACATACGTTATATCCTAACCTTAAAACAAATACTGATTAAAAAAAATATATATATCTACACATATACGTACGTTCGCTGTGTTCGTCTTTCTGAGACGTCCATAGTGTTATGTGTGAATACAGACTAATGTCCCCTTTGTAAAATGCAAAATGCGACAAGTTGTATTGCGTTTCCAACAATATAATCTCACACAGATCAACACAAACACGATAAGCATTAGCTTGAGCGCGGCGGCGGCACTCGTGTTAAACTCTCTGTGTACCCTCTTTCTTTGTAAATATCTTGTGTTTCAATGTGGGCACCTGGGGTTTTTACTCAGTTGCGGCGTAAGTACAGTATGTACCAAATGGTATTTCCTTTACAAATGTACCGGGTGAGGGCTATAACCAGCTGCGCTCTGTACTGTAATTACTGTACATTAAAAACATTTGGCAAATTTGACACAAATTTAAAAACCATGCCATAATTATTTTTTTTAAATTACATTGAATAACATAAAAGTTTTGGGGGTCGACTCGGCCAGTAATTGCTTGATCCATTGATTTCAAACATGTGAACAACAACATTTTGTCCACGTTTTTTTAAATTTTATTTAAATTTTTTTTTTTTGTCAGATTCTGGTGAGAACCATGTTGAGAAAGCGCTCGTTCGGGAACCCGTTCGACTGGGCTCGAAAAGAGGGATGCGGCGGCTCGTGCACTCCGGGACAGAAGCAACTTGAGAGACAACACACAACGTTTGAGTGAGTATTTGCCTGCTGTATCGCGCTTGACCTATTTTGGATTCAGTGCGGTGCATTTTTTTTTTTTTTTTTTAATATTCATATCGCATATAATTTGCATGACATTACTGTATGTTTAAGAATATAGAAAGTGTTTATAAACATATGGTAGATGTTAACCGGAGTGTGGGAAAGATACAAGTCTGGGGAGGTTCATACAGCTTTAAAATATGCACATCTATGCGTTTCCTGAGCCGCTTATCCTCACAAGGGTCTAGCTATCTTCGGGCAGGAGCCGGGTCAGGGCGTGGCGTGGCCTGACCTGTTGCGTGCCCGTTTGTGTTCTCCTCAAGGAAACCACAGCCCGGAGACGTGACGAGGAGCATCGAGCTTCCGTACGTCGGAGAAGACGAGCCCCTTTCCTGATGCAGTAGGTTTTTTTGTGAGTTTTTCACGACACCTCTTCAGCCGTCACTTTTCTACTTTTCCCGGGAGGCAGACACACGGCGGGGAGGAAACCAGGGCCCGTTTAAGGCGAGGCCGTGCGAACGGTCCTCTTCTCTTTGCATGCGTCTTTTAGCGTTAGCATGCTCAGTCTCAGGCTTCTGTGTGATCCATGCTAGTTTAGACGAGACCCCCGTCCCCTGACCCCGTGGTTCTCCTTTCTACTTACTTGACAACTCTTCCAGGTACGCTGCAATTGGTGCAACAGTTTCAGAAAGTCCGGCTCAAGTCAAATGAAATACGGAACGATTGTCAGCCTCGCTCTTGCGCAAGCGGCAGCGTCTCCTGTGACGTTGTAACATAGTTTCTGGAAGAAGTAGCGTGGAGGGGAGTACTAAATTGTTTACTGACTGCATGTGTTCCTCGTGGATCGATAAGCTATTTCAACTTTTTCTGACCTACTGTTTATTTACTAACAATAGAAAGCTTTAAGATCACTCAGTGTAGTACTTTGTGAACAGTCATAGGCTTCTTCTTCATCACGCCACCCTGGAGGAACAATTTATCATGTGCTTCTGTTTTTTGTACGAAATGAGCGCCATGTAGTGTTCCCCAAAAGTCACTGTTACACTTTTTTTTAATGCAGGTTACATTCATTAGGCTTTGCAATTTTTGCCGTTTCTTCAGCCATGGCTTTCCGATTTTGCACAATTGACGTCTAGCGACAAGCTCGTCTGTCCCCGTCTGCACTTAAAGAAAAGCAAAGCAAATTTATTTGTATAGCGCTTTTCATACACGCGGTAACTCAATGTGCTTTACATGATTAAAGGCATTTGAAAACAAAGAGAGATAAAACATTTAAAATGGGATCAAAACAATAAAAATGATAAAACATTGAAAAAAAGACAGTTAAAACCACATACAGTGCAAGTAATATGATCAAAAAGTGGATATATTCTAAAAAGCATGAGGAAAAAAAAGAAGAGTTTTCAACCTGGATATAAACATTCACACTTGGGGCTGACCTCACCTTTGTTGTCAACTTATTCCATTTGTGTGCAGCATAATAGCTAACTTAAGTGCCGGTGTGACGGTCTGAGCGCTCCCCCATGCTGAAAAGTCTCCTTGTGATTAATCCGCATAAACTTCCGGCCAGTCTGAAACATCCCCATCCATGCTTCAACATGTGCCATCCGACACCTTCTCGCTGAGTGTTCATGTTCGCTAGGGATGTCCCAGAAAGACGAACACAGTGAACGTACATATATGTGTATATCTTTTTTATCAACTTTTGTTTTAAGGTTAGGGTTAGGTTATAACGTATGTTAGCTCCCTCTATGTAGAAGAAGGGGAACTATGACACCGGGGGATTTCCCAGTAAGCGTCTGCTACATACCCAGAGTTCCCCTGTTAGTAACGCATGCGCATTAATCACAAGGAGACTTTTCAGCACGGGGGAGCGCTCAGACCGTCACACCGGTTCGAAAGCACTCCAATGTCCTTTCCGCCATCTGCGGCAGACAAACAGTGAAGCTTCGGCTTAATCGAACTTTTGCTGATGCCGCCTCACACCGCAGGCCCCCCCGGATAGATTTGCATGACTGCAAAAACTGCAAACCTGTTAAATGTCAAACGATTGCAATATTGCCCTCGTCTGTCCAAATGATACCTGATACAAAAAAAAAAAGAGTACTGTGACTTTTGGGACAGTCTCAAGAAACAGTTTATAAGCTTTTCTTTTTATTTTTCTTTTAACGTAGTGTTTGTATTGTTTCAACTTCACATTAGTCCTCCATCATTCGGACTGCCAACAGTCTCGTTTCTCCAACCTCAAGTGAATTTCGTGAATGTTCTCATTTGTTTTTTTGTATGTAAAGAAAAGGAAAAAAAGGCACTGACGTTCTTTTACAATTGCACATTTTAAAAAAAGACGCCAAAAAAAAATTAACCGTGCGTAATTTTTTTCATGTACAACTTCAAGAACCTTTAAATACATTTTGAAATGGAGACGTAGTGCAGCTGAAAGCTTTTTTTTGTACAAATCTATGCATGACATATCTCGTTGAGAAATTTGGAACACAGATGTGCCATGTGAATTAGCTGTGATCGTTTTTTTTTTTGTATTTCTAAACTTTTTTTTCCATCTTCTATCTTTTTTCTGTCTTCACTGCAGTGTTAGAATCACCAGATGTGTCTAATTAACAGTTCTAATTATATTTAATGTTCCTACACAATAACGGCATCAGCACTGGTGTGCTGAATGTGTACGAAAAGGGAAACTTCATAATACTCGCCGCCGCAAGTCTTTATTTTTTTTAACTTGAGCACTATGCATTTGTCTCTTTTTCTACTCTGTGCAATTTAAATTTTGTGTCAAGTGCAGCACTATGAAGGAATATTGGGGGCACATTGAAAAAAAGTAAACCACGTGTGTAATTTTATGATTAATAAAGTGATGCGAATCAACTTGTAAATTTAAGGTCAAAGTTTAAAGCAGATTAAAAAAAGGATTTAAGTTTTTAGTCATAAAATTGTCATGATTTTTTTTTATATAGTCATTACAAGAAATTAATTTCACTAAAGGGATTTTTAATATTAGAAGTTAAAAAGTTGGTCATTTTGGACAAAAAAGTTGAATAAATAGAAAAAAGTTATATTATTATGATAAATGTTAAATTGAATGTTTTTTCTGAGAATAAAGTTGCAATATTTCAAATAAAAGTCAAGAGTAAAAAAAAAAATTCCCAGCAGGGACGTCATCTTTTTATAAGTACTAAGCCATATTATGATGAGGGTGGGATTAGTGTAAAGTTACAACTCATTTCAAACGAAGTCGTTATAACGAGAAAAATTACATTTTTTTTTTATTATGAGAAGCGATCATTTTTCACAATTAAGTTTTCAATTGAAGTCGTTAGTGTAAAGGTACAACTAATTTTAAACCAAGTCGTTATAACGAGAAAAAATACATAATTTTATTTTATTACGAGAAGGGATCATTTTTCACAATTTTCTTCAATTGAAGTAGTCAAAGTGTAACGTTACAACTAATTTCAAACCAAGTCGTTATAACGAGAAAAATTACATATTTTTTTTCTTATGACAAGTGATAATTTTTCACGATTAGGTTTTCAATTTAAATAAAAGTGTAAAGTTACATCTAATTTCAAACCAAGTTGTTATAACGAGAAAAATTACATAATTTTATTTTATTACAAGGAGGGATAATTTTTCACAATTAGGTTTTAAATTTAAGTAGTCAGTGTAAAGGTATAACTCGTTTCAAACCAAGTCGTTATAACGAGAAAAATTGCATAATTTTTTTTATTGCGAGAAAGGATAATTTTTTACTATTAATTTTTTAATTTAAGTATTCAAAGAAGAAAATATAAATAAAGTCAGTCCCGCATTAGGTTGTTTTATCACAACAAAAACTGTTGGGAGTCTAAAATATTATGTGACGAGTTATCATTTATTTCAAATCATGTCATTTGATGAGAGTATCGTGGTAATCTTATGATCATAAACACAAATGGCAGCATGAATGATTTGATTTCCTTGTGGCCCTAATATTCAGATTGCAAGCCTTACAGCACAAAACAGTGATCCACTACTACTACTACTAGTACTACTACTGCTGCAAAAAAAGAAAAAAAATGTGCAAAATAATGCAAATATACTGTACATAATTGATGGTTATGTCATATAAAAGTAAGGTCAAGGTCAAAACTTGAATGTTTTGGCACTCGTCAGAAACTTAGCAGAATTTTCAACTCCTTTTATTTCTCGCGTGAGGTTCCGGCTTTAATAAGTAGGTGTCAATCAATTTCAATCATTTCATGAAACAAAAACTGTCTTGGTTTGTTTTTCCTCTACAAAACGCATGCAAACACAAACAAACTTTACTGTCATGGCATGAGACGCCCTCAGCGACAATATCGCAACTTTCAAATGAAAATGTTGTCTACATACTGTATCTCCTTCTTAAACGTTTGAATAAAAATATGACTACCTTTAGTTTCAGTGTGTTTGGAGTTCTGACAGACTGTGTCTGCGCAGTGCGTATCCAGACTTTTTGTTGGTTTTGTTTTTATTTATTTTGTGTATTATGCAGACCTACTGAGAGGCAGTTTAAATATTGGCAGGTTTGTGTGCAATTTATTGAGTGTCAATCTGATTTTATGCGGAACCGCATCCCATTTATAAGAGGGTGTGCACACTTGTGCAAATTCTATGTTGTATTATATTAGTGTATAGTTTTCATTGTACTTGGTCACATTAATGATGGGGTGGTGAAAATGTGTGTGTGTGTATCGTCTGTGGCCCCATTTGGACTGCCTGCATAGGCCACCAGGGGGAAGTATAATATATACATACGGACGAACAAATAGTGTGTTGAAATCACAGATCTAAAAACAAACAAACAAAAAAAAGACTGGTTAGCTCTTTGGCCTTCAAAACTGAAGTCGCCATCCGCCATCTTGATACTCCCAAATCAACTATGCCGACCTGTGCGTAAATCGCCGGTTTCGTGGCTGTGAGAAAACATTCCACAGGTAAGTTGGAAAGATTTACTTTGACACTGTTAGTTTGTAAAGTTTTTTTGTTTTTTTGAATTTTCTGATGAGCTTAATCCACTTGTACAAAGTTTTTACGTTTGTTGTTGTTCACTGTTCACTCTCTGCCTCACCTTTATAGGCTGACAGTTTTTCGTGAAAAAGCGATGTAAATATTTTCCCAAAATTCATCAATGCAAGATAACGCAGTTTATGTGAAATTTTCGATGAATTTCATCATACTGAACTCTGCAAATTGAATTTTATTTTCAAATGCGGGGAAACAAGTTGAAATTTTCTGTCTGAAATAGGAGGTCGCAGAGACAACAAATGAACAATGCATTTATCATGTATTTCCCCATTGCGAGTCCTTATTTCCAAAAATATATCGAATTGATTGACTTAAATTTAATGTTTTTATGACAAAAAATCCTGAGTTTTTTGCTACGTTATGATGATCGTGCTTCAGAGCGTATTTTGGGAAAAGTTAACATGTCACGCAAATCGGGCCCTGGGTAATATGCAAGATTTTCCGGTCGTCATGGTGTTATGTCTTTCCTTTGTACTTAGCCTTTTTTGGGCTTACCAAGTCAAATTAAAAATCATGTTACCGGAACTGGAAAAAATGTCAAGCTGACACGACCAGTTTTAATTCTACATGCCAAACTCCGCAATAATCCAACCTGTAAAGTTTACAGGTTACTGTAGTAAGTGTGTGTATTGGATCGATGTCATGTCATTATCCAAGCCACTTATCCTCACAAAGGTTGCAGGAGAGCTGGAGCCCATCCCAGCGAGCTTTGGCCGAAAAGCAGACTACACCTCGGTAAGTTTTATTTTAACTGTACCCGTTAGTGTTAGCGTGTTGCTGCTGTGTTACTGGCATGTCTCAGTGATATCGGTAAATTTTATTTTAACCAGTCCTGTTAGCGTTAGCGTGGCGCTAGCGGTAACGCGGTGTTATAGCACTAGCATTAGCACGGCTAACGCTCGCATTATTGCCACGCTAGTATTAGTTTTCTGTGTACAATCTTTCTTTGTAAATATCTCCTGTTTCAATCTGGGCGTATCTTTGTACCAAATGGTATTTTCTTTACAAATGTAGTTGGTGAGGCTTGTAACCAGGTGCGCTCAGTAGGCCGGGAATTTCGGTACTTTGAATACTTTTTGTGCTTTTTGACAGTCACTTTTGTCATTTGACTAGCAGTTTTTTTTATTTCTTCTTTTAGCCTTGTAGATGAGTTTCTGAAGAATTATCATTTGGGAGAGCGAGAGGGGGAAAAAAATAAAACCCACCATAGAATGACATCATCTTTAATGTGGGACACGTTAAGAAAATACCAGAACATTTGAGCCAGAACATTTGTGTAACTTAAATCAGCCTTAAATTTTGAACATCTCCACTCGTCACCCAAGCCCTTTAGTTTTTTCCTCTCTTCATTTTTTTTTTTTTGACTTTTACATTACAACATGATCCTTTGATGGGTTTAACAGTTCACCTCGGGGGAATGCTGGCACAAAAACGGGAGTTCAGAACACCCAAAGATGCTCCCGTCCCTTTTAAAAGTAATACAAAAACATGTTCACTGTAGTTTTATTAATCAATTAATTCCATCAATGCCTATCCTATTTTCTGCGACGTTTTGCAGGACTCGCAATTTCTCAAACATTTGGATGGCTATTACATCCCTCTTGACATCACGGCAGAAATATGAATACATTTATTTAGCTTCTCAGCGCCACAAAGAAAAATACACAAGAAATCAACATTAATTTGTTTTCTCCCTCCCGTGGTAAGCGAGCGTTCACACCAAAAAAAAAAAAAAAAAAAAAAGGAAAATCAAGTAGAGTGACAGTCCATTTCTGTAACGCTAACACGGTAGTACATTCACTCGCAGCGAGATGGCGCTAAACGTCGGAATATCTTGGAATTGTTACTGTAGTGGCGAAAACCTGAGTTGTTCCAACGCATGTCCAGAAGAAAACTGCAAAGCGACGCACATCGGGGAAAAAAAAAAAAACGTATGTCGGCGATCTGATGGTGAGGATTATTATTATTATCCACATGACAGAAGTTATAGCAGATATTTAGGATTCTCACATGGACACCAAGGATGGGATTAGTCATGAATGTTAACAGGGGTTATAAAAAGTATACACACCCCTGTTCGAACGCCAGGTTTCTGCGATATCAAAAAATGAGACGGAGATATATCATTTTCAAACTTTGTCAAATGTGATTGCATAAGTGCGTGACCTATTAATGCCTCTACTTAAAAGCACAAAAAAATAATAATAATCAGGAAAGGCCTACAAGAACCAAATAAACACAGTTTGGGATCAATCAGAGGCACTTTAAATGGTGACGGGTGTGTGCTGATGAGTTTGAACGTGGACACTTGTGCAATCGCATTGTTTATTTTTTACTTCTTATTGTTGAATATTTTTTTCATGTCCCATTGACAGTGGAAAAAGTTGAAAATGATATAGCTCGGTCTCATTTTCTTTTCTCCAGAAATGTCCGGCATGTGGATATTTTATCCATCTCTGACTTCAAATGGCTCGTTACAGATGACTTGTTAAGCACTGGAAATCAGACAAAGTTTCAACAGTCATTTTTTTTTTTTTTTTTTTTTTTTTTAATAACCTGAAGTCATTCAGGGTCCTTGTCCCTTTTTCCACCATGGGGATGTTTGTATGGAGTTGACGGCAGGTGAGCAAAACGTCCATCGTCGCGCGACGCTTTCGTTGCGGCGCAAGAGGACATCTTCCTCCTCTCCTCGGCGGCGGCATTTCTTCGTCACAAAAGGTCCTCGTAGTCCAAAAGTTTGGAGTGCTGACGCGTCTTCCAAAGGCGGTAGAGGCGGAAGTCAAAGTACATCTCGATCATCTCTTTACCTTCGTTTGAGGAGGACAGAAAGGTTGTTTTCAATACTAAATCAATACCAATAATCTGGTCGCACCCCACCCCTCCACCCCAAAAAATCTATAATATTTTCCATTATTTAAAAAAAACGCGTGGTAACGAAATACAAAATCATCATGTTTGAATGCTTCATGTCGATTCATTGTTCCGCTCCTTCTGGGGTGGCCGATCTCACATTCGTAAAAATGCCCAAACAAAAGATCTAAAACAGGAGCTTTCAAGATAGAAGGGTGTGTGTGTGTGTGTGGGGGGGTTATCTGTTCACTATACATTTTTCATTTCAGATCTGCAGATTTGATCAGTTTCAATAAGAACAAACACTATAAATGTCTTTTACTACGACATTTAATTTATCATGGGTTTCTAATATTTAACTTTGATTCTTCCTGATTCAGTCAAGTGTGTTTTCATATACAGGAAAGCCTCGGTTCTCGAACGTCCCCGTTTTCGAACGAAGATTTTGAGATTTTTTTTTTTTTTGTTGCTTCTGCTATCGAACGAAAACCGGTACTCGGAGGCCCCCAACAAAACCTGGAAATAACATAATGCGCGTGGCGCAAGCAATTGACCCCCAAACCCCCCGTGATGCGTTTTGTTATTGTCAATTCAAATGCCCCTGCATAAAAAATAAACAAAACGGAAATAACCCCGATGCAACCAGCGCACTTTTGTTATTCTGTGTAACGTAGCCTCTGTACAGAGACGTGTCCCGGTAGTGACTGTTGTTTTTCTTCTGATCAAGGACCACCCTATTAACCCCCAATCATGGCTCCAAAGAAGCCAAGGTGCTTATTTAAAGTTATTCTGCACTTTTGTTCATAAAAGAAGTTTACAAGGCTGGGGGCCGAGTCGCTACAGATGCGGCAATGCACTCCCAGCCTAGCGTACTCTACTATTAAAGCATACATTTTAAGCAAAAAATAAATATATTTCTGAAATTATTTTATATAAAATATTTAAACTATACATGTGTTTCTACCATGCAGTTTATTATTAGGAAAAGCTAAAAACAAAATGCTTTAAAAAGCCAAATTTTTTAGGATTGGAACGGATTATTTCTTTTTCCATTCATTGTAATGGGGAACGATTCGGTTTTCGAACAAACCACTTCTCGAACCGTTTTCCGGAACGGATTGTGGTCGAGAACCGAGGCATCACTGTACCAGGGGTGTCAAAACTTTTTTGTCGCGGGCCACATTGGAGTTTCCCTCGTTGGGCCATTATTACCGTGAAACCGTAAAAATCTTTGATCGCCACATGGAATTTCTAAACTACTTTTGGAATCAGACATCAAGGGAATGTGTTTTTCAACTATTGTTTTTGGGAAACACAAGACTTACAATACCACAGTGTTATCATTTATGACAGGGGTCACCAACGCAGTGCCCGCGGGCGAATGCAAGCCCACGAGGACCGTATAAGGCGCCCGCGAGGTATGTTCTAAAAATAGTAGGCTACAAATTGTTACTATTATTTGTGCTTTAGATTCTGAATCTGACTTGCTTACCTAATTAAATTTTTTAAAATACTTGAAGTGTCATTTACTACAATAAATTCAAACAAAAATATTTTATGTATGTGTAATGAACTGAGTCTGAAATTTGCCACAAACAGGTCACGTAAGCTTTCATACGATCAATGCTCACGAAGTAGCCCTCGGCCTCAAAAAGGTTGCTGAGCCCTGAATATGATATGACAATTTGAAATTTTGGTAAAGATTTGAACAACAATCATGGAAGTTAATAATGCAAGATTTAGCTTTCCGGGCCACATAAAATCGTGCGGCGGGCCTTGAGTTTAACACCTGTGTCATATACTGCAGTAAGGTTTTGCATCTCATATCCGGAGCTGTAGAGAAATATACCGTAATCCCGGGCCTCCAGAGCGCACCTGGTTATAAGCCTCACCCAGTACAATTGTAAAGGAAATACCATTTGGCCAAAGCCGTGTAAAAGCCGCAAGTACCCACAATGAAACACGAGATATTTACAAAGAACACAGAGTTTAATGCTAGTGCGACCATGCTAACACTGCTGGACGTGCTAATGCTAACGCTAGGTCTGCCGCGCTAATCGGGCCAGTTAAAAAAAAAAAAACATACCGGTAAAAATCACTGAGACAAGGCTGTAACACGCTAGCGCAGCGCTAACAGGGCCAGACCGGTAAAAGTCACTTCCTCGGCACATATATTCCACCGGTCACACTCTTACCGTTTCCGCTCAAGTGCCCCCTTGCGGCTGTTACAAAAAATGCACAAATTATCCGCAGGGTTGAAAGCGTGTGAAAGAAGTCACGGCTTATAGGCCGGAAATTACGGTAGATAAATAAAGATTGGCGAACTGTCACCAGAGTCGAGCAATGAGGAGGGGGGCTCGGAATGAATCGTTCGCGCGCAAATGTGTGATAAAGCCTTCAGGACTTAACCTGGTTAAGAGTCTGGATACACAAGCGGGAAAACTTGAAGGTGTGGAGACCAAAAATCACATCTCAAAGCGGGAAACCGTAGAATAGAAATGCAGAAGTTCTGGAAAGTTACAATATTGGCCATGTTTTTTTTTTTTTAAATTCTTCCCCCTTGTCAACATGTGTCGTGTCTGCGCGTTTTCTTGCACCCACCCTGCGCCGAAAGCTCCAGCGGTGACTCGAACTCCACGGAATAAGGCCTCATCAGATTCTTCAGCTTCTGGAACAGCTGTTGGGCACAGATAAGAGCGCAAAGGCCTATTAAGCCCCTTTTACACTTTTATAAACGCGCAGCAGGGGAGCCCACATCTCCACACGCGCGCGCACACTTGGACGGCGATGAATCCAGTTTGTTATTGCGAACAAGACGTTCAACCGCAAGTTGGTTGCGTCATCGGCTTTTGTGATATTTTGTCACGCAGCCTTTTAAAGCCCCTTATTCCCAGAAACGTGCGGGTGAACGCTCGTTTGTCCCCGCGCGCCCTGTGATTGGCTGGTGACCAATCCAGGGTGCAGCCCACCTGACGTTCAAAGTCAATTGAATTGGTTCGTAACTATCGCTGTCTGACACGCTGGCTAAACGTCCGATCCGCTGTATTTTGTTGTCTGTGTTGCCAGACGTCCCTCAGAAATCCATATTTTATGCAACGTTTGAGCAGACACAAATGACCGCTGGCCTCGGTCAACTTTTGATGGCATTTGTTGACTTTCTCGGCTACGCACATTTTGGCTCGTGAGTTTTGAAGAAGGAAACAACAACTATGAATGAAGGCCCGGAAGAAATCTGATTCGACACTGTGGTGTCTGAGCTCGCATTCACAGCAAATGGCTGAAAATGAGTACATTTTTATTTTGAAATGGCGCTGATTCATACCTTCTCTCCATTGGGGTTTCCCAGGACGTAGCATCCCATGATGTGGATGAGGTTGGGCTCCGGGTTGACTTTACTCATCATTCTGCTGAGTCGTCTCCAGAATCTAAATGAACCCAAAAAGGCTTCAGCGGCGGCCAACGTTTCGCTTACCTCACATTATCAATGCAATGATTGACAACTTTCTACAGGTTCTGTCTGCGTGAAGAGCTTATTCATTCAGAAATGTATCACAGGAGAGAAAAATCATATAACTACCGTAATTTCCGGCCTGCAAGCCGTGGCTTTTTTTCCCCGCACACTTTCAACCCTGCGGTTTATGCGGTGATGCGGCACTAGCGTTAGCGCCGTACTATTGCTAGCACCGCGCTAACGGTAGCGCAGCACGAGCATTAAACTATTTCTGTGTACCGAGGCTGATAACCAGGTGCGCTCTGTAGGCCGGGAATTACGGTACTACTATCAAGAAATTAATAGCTTTGTTTGTTAAGTAGAATAAAAAAGTAGTAAGATGCAACATGTTTGCAGACATCTTGCTAAATATTTTCTATAGAAATTCTAAAGAAATCTAAAGAATTCTTAGAATGTTTACAGAGCAACTTGTTCTATAGAATTTCTACAGAACAAAAATGTTTCTATAGAAATTCTATAGGACTCGGGTCCTAAAGTTCTATAGTTCTTTAGAAATTCTTTATAAACTTTCTATAGAAATTTTTTTGCGGGGTAGTTTGGAGTTTGCGCAAAAAACTTTTTGGACTTTATGTCTTTATGTGTCTTCCACACAAGAAAATAAAAGTTGGTTATAGACAAGTACAGCAAGTATTTGTTTATGATACTGATTTATGAATATTCAAAGTTAGGAATGCCAAAATAGTTTGAGTAATTACTGTAATTTCCAGCCAACAGAGCTCACCTGGTTATATGCCTCACCCAGTATATTTGTAAAGGAAATACCATTTGGTATATAGAAACGGCGCAACTGTGTAAAAGTCGCAAGTGCCCACATCGGAAAAACAAGATATTTACAAAGAAAGACGGTACACAGAGAATTCAACGCTAACGCTAGCTCGGCGCTAACAGGCCCGGTTAAAAAAAACGTACCAGTAAAAATCACTGAGACATGGCAGTAACACGCTAGCAAGCGCTAATAGGGCTGGACCGGTAAAAGTCACTTCCTCGGCACACATATTCCACCTGTCTCACTCTTACCTTTTCCGCTCGAATGCCCCCTTGTGGCCGTTAGAAAAAATGCACAAATTAGCCGCATATTTATATGCCAGAAATTATGGTATATGTCACCAATTGCAGGCATAATTTATCATCGTTATGGTTTTCTTTTCATAGCCTACATGTAGTTTTTGTACAAATATTTACCGAGTAGTTACGACTTTACTGCGGTGTTAGCGTAGGTCAGTGATGGATTTTTGTACACATTTGGGTTACGCTAACCCAAGATAAGTTCATCTGAGGATATCCCAGTTATTTCATCAATTAACCTTTTGAAGCAATTTTTCATAGAATAACAATTTCCGACGAATGTTGGAGCTAAAGACTTGTGTCCACTTTTTAACACTTGGAAAGAAGTTTGACTCACTGGCTCATGTCTTCCTCCTTTTCCACCTTTGCAAATGTTGCCACTTTATTCTTCAGGAGGTACAAATGACCCGGGCCTCCCTAAAAGACAAAAAAAAAAACAAAAAACAAACTCACATTCATGCAAAATACGCAAGTCATATTTTACTTTTCGAATGAAAATCCTATAATTGGCGGCACGGTGGATCAGCTGGTAAAGCGTTGGCCTAACAGTTCTGAGGTCCCAGGTTCAATCCCAGGCCTCCCTGTGTAGAGTTTGCATTTTCTCCCCGTGTCTGCGTGGGTTTTCTCCGGGTACTCCGGTTTCCTCCCACATCCCAAAAACATGCAACATTAATTGGACCCTCTAAATTGCCCGTAGGTGTGATTGTGAGTGTGGCTGTTTGTCTCTATGTGCCCTGCGATTGGCTGGCAACCAGTTCAGGGTGTAACCCCGCCTCCTGCCCCTTGATAGCCGGGATAGTCTCCTGTACCCCCCTTGACCCTTGTGAGGATAAGTAGCTCAGAAAATGGATGGACGGAAGCCGCTGTTGTCGTAATGAAAATTTTGCCCAGACGTTTTTGAGCAGTACATGAAGACAGGTGGATCATTGTTTCAAATTTTGAAATAAAGCATAATGACGCTTTTTTTTTTCTTTTCTTTCATAAACGCTGACTTCACTGCGAATGCCATATTTATTTTTAGCCAACAACGGTCGGTCGCTCGTGCGCACGTGCCGCAGAGCAACCTTGAACCCTGCGAAAGACACAGCATCCGTTTCTATTTTGGTCGCCCACCTGGCAGAAGATGAGCATCCTCCAGAACTTGCTGCCCCTCCTGTAAGCAGTGAGCTTCTTCTCGATTTCCTCTGCGGGAGAGAAAGAGGACAGAACGGTCTCTAAATTGCAAATGTGAAAGGTTGCTAGTTTGTATGCGCCCCGCGATTGGATGGCGACCAGTTCAGGATGCGGTCTGGATATTATCAATATAACGATTTGTTTTTTTTGTGTGTGTGGGGTTTGCATTACTTGGCACCATAGCATGGAGTTTAAATTTTGACTTTTGAGAAGTGCATTAAAAAAAAAAAAAGATCCTCAAATGACATCCCGTTGTTTTGATATCAATTCAGCTGTGACAACAGGAGTATTACACTTCCCTTTATATCAAGACATACACCATCTATACATTATGAATTTTAGCCGAGCCCTTGTGTATAGTGTCAATTTTGCACAATTTAATTGTATCAGCATTAAGTGCTAAGTGGCTCTCCGTAGTGTGTGTTTATGTTTTTGTGTCTCAAAAGTTAGTTGTTTTTTGTTTTTTTTGCCATCCAAGAGCAGCTCTCAACAACTGACAGCAAATATCTAAATACTGTACTTTGCACATAAAAGGGATTCTGATTCTGATATTGGGGCCCTAGAACACAGCCCTGAGGAACGCTACAATATCAAGTAAAGTGAGATAATTTTCAAGATTTGGGAGATCGTTCCATGATTTTCAGCAGTTACTCCATCTGGTTCATCGTTCTGAGGGTTGCGATTCAAATCTCGGCTCAAGCTCTCTTGGGTGGGTTTTCCCTGGGTGCTCGTTCTTCCTCTCACACTCGTTTTAGGGTTACTGAAGACTGGATTGTGTATCAACGTGAAATTGAATGGTAGATGGTCTTCTTCTGAATTAAAAGCCCAAGTGTCATCCCTACAAACATTCTAAAATAGATATTGTAATGAAAAATACAAATAACATTATTCACTTCAATGTCTATACAAAAAGATAAGGCAAAGTTGTGGAAGTCTCATTCGACATCCAAGTGGTCACCAGATCGGCTGCATCTACTGCCCGTGACGTCACACTGGGACATTTGCCGCTGAAAACACGCCGTGGCCCCCGCTATGGGAGACACGGAAGCGAAGAGAACATCTCACAATCGAGTGACGCAATATTACCCTATTGTTACAAGCCATATTTAGATGATAAGCGGATCACGGCCAAAACAACCTCCCCGCCCGATCCACCACCACGCGCCAGTGATGAAAACAAGGCCGCTCGCTAGCAACAACGACACCTTGGCCAAACCGCCTCCCTGTCCGATCCACTTCCACGGCGGAGATGAACCACCGCGGCCGGGGGCCGGCTCGGCCTTGTCGGCAAGGCCGGTGGTGATCCACAAGGCCAGCAGAGGCCGTCCTTCAGCGACCGCGGCACGGAAGCCTTCTGTTGCGCACATCAACACATTTAGCACCCCTGATTTACAGATTAAAACTATTATTTTTTTTAGTAGCTGTAAACACACCAACTTGTCATTTGGAGCCCACGAAGCGCTCGTCCTTTGCACCTGGGCAATCCATTTTTCACAACGAACCGGATCTGTGTGAAGATCGAATCTATCCTCCCGAGTGTTCGAGCAATATCCAGCAATGCAACGAGCCGGCATTTTGTCCAACACGAAGGAACAACGAGCAAGTAAAACTAGTAGAGACATACGAGATCGCTTGAGTGTGCTACTGCCCTGTACGTCACTTCCTGCTTCTTCTCGAAAACAAATCCCTCGAGAGGATTTTCATGGCGGGAGTTCCAAAAAGCCGTATACATCAAAAATCCTATTTTGTGGTGAAAAAACAGATGGGTCCATTCCGGCTGGCGTTTTTTTTTTTTTTTTTTTTTTTGATAATACTAAAACTCATTTCATGACAGTGGACCTTTAAGCATCGTCATCAAAACAGAATGAAAACAGTGACTCACCCAAAATGTCGTCAAAAGTTGTATGTTCATGATCCTACATAACGAGAGACATTATTGATCAGAAAAAAGAGACATAATGAACTGGCCTTTGGTCTGTTTTGAATGCGTTTGACTCACGTAGAGGATGGGGATGATGGACGGGTCATCTCTGCGGATGATTGTGGGGACGTACTCCGCTTTCGGGACTTTGGAGGAGATCAGCTGAAGGCGGAGGGGGAGAAAGGGGGGAGTCGATTAAGAAATGCCGAGGAAGGAAACTGCTCTTGTATTCGACCTGGTGCTGTTTTGCGTGAGCATTAAATTAGCAGATGGAAAGAAGAAGCTGTGTGGTCATTTTTAAATATATTTCCGGGTTGATGTTTAGCTCAACGCGTAAACTGCTTGAAGCTGCTTTTTTGAGGAATTGTTCACTAATTGTTTCTGACAAACTGCTGCCGGTTGGGAAGTTTGTTGAGTCGCCGCAACCGGTAAGTACAGCGCTTGTTTCTCAAGTTCAAAACTGTGCTTTAATTGTACCCCGATGTAAAAAGAATTGGAGTTGGCGTACAGTCGCGAGCGCGTCTCACCATAATTTTGGGAGGTATGAAGTCGTCTCCCTCGCAGGCGAGCCTCTCCATCTCCCGCTCCTCCTCCCAGTCGGCGGCTTCGTCAACGCCGCCTTCGTCGAGGGTGCCGCAGGAAGTCTGCAGATCGCCGCCTTGAAAAGAAGAACGCGCACTAATGATCTTTAACATTTTGGAGTTTGCCAGGAGAACGAAGAGGGGGCGGTGATAGCAGCACGCGTCGAGCGAACACACTCGGAAGGTGCCGAATAGTGAGCCGGAGGGCAAAGTTCGTGACGCGTGGCGTCGATGTGAGAAATCGGCAGAGGGAAATCGCAGACACAGCCGTCACGAGTGTGAAAAGAGTGGCTGACGGTGAGAGGAGGCATATTTGCATCAGAGCTATAAAAGGACTCATAATGAAGATTTTGTGTGTGTTTAGGGGGGATCCCCAGATGGAAAATGAACCAAAATATATCACAGACCCTTATTTTAAACATTACAGTGCTGCAGTCATTTGCATATTTGGATCTATTTAAACTCCTTTAGACCTTGTGTTTTGATCGAATAAAGCACAAAACAGATCATGTGTGTAATGAAATATATAATTCCATCCTTCCATTTTCCTTGCCGCTCATCCTCACGAGGGTGGCGGGGGAGTGCTGGAGCCTATCCGAGCGGTCCACATTCAGGAGGCGGGGTCCACCCTGAACTGGTTGCCAGCCAATCATAGGGGACATGGAGACAAACAGCCACACCCACAATCTCACCTAGGGGCAATTTAGAGTGTCCAATTAATGTCGCATGTTTTTGGGATGTGGGAGGAAACCGGACCGGCCACAGAAAACCCACACAGGCACGGGGAGAACTTGCAAACTCCACACAGGAGGATTGAACGCGGGACAACAGAACTGTGAGCCCAACGTTTTACCAGCTGATCCACCGTGCCCCAAAAACATGCAGCATTAATTGGACACTCTAAATTGCCCCTAGGTGTGATTGTGAGTGCGACTCCGCCTCCTGCCCGTTTACCGCTGGGATAGGCTCCAACACTCCCCACAACCCTTGTGAGGATAAGCGGCTAAGAAAATGGATGGATGGAAGGAATAAAGCACAAAGCAGCAGGAAGTGCAGATAATGTGTGCAATGAAATATATTCGCCGCTCATGACAAATTAAGACACTAAATTCTTTTAGACAGGAATCGATTGTGCTCAATTGGAAAAGTCATTCGAAGGATAAAAGGAAATAAACATAAAATGATGAACGTTCACCGCCGTCGACAGTTGTCGAATTAAAAGAAAAGTTAAAAAAAAAAAAAAAAAATCAACGTTAACGCGGAGGACCGGCGGCGATTAACGGCGGCTTCATCTGATTTGCCATCTTGGCGCCTGAGGAAATATTTGAGATTGGAATGAATATGCCACGAGTGAAGAGTGAAAACCAAACACTGGTTAAGCGGCGTTTAATCACCGCGATGACAAGCTGCGCGTTTGAATTGCGCAATCTTCTTTCCTCATCATTACCCTCTAATGTTATTTGCCCCTCATCCATTCAGCTCCTGTCAGGGTAAAGTGTGAAAAATTCAGTCGCATTGATATTAAAATTGTGGAGTCGAGAGCACGCAGTATTCACTTAATTGATGAAGCGGGAACAAAAGTTCATCGCGCAACACTGAACCGAAGCCCTGAATTGAATACGCGAATGCGAAAGGGGCCTTTGCTCGGCGTGTATGCTAAAGAGTAACGTTTCAATTTTGTGATATTTGTTCCCGTTTTGCAAACGTGAGGCAGAGATGTCTGACCGGCAGAGCGGCGTTGCAGACGAGCGAGGTTTTATTTCACTTTTTACACGACAGGCTCCGGCTCACCTCTGATCCCCCGACAGGGAAAAAAAAAAAAAGTAGACGGATGGTGGATTTATTTGTCGTTTTGCAACATTTATAAACACCCAATTGACAAGCAGACAAAAGTAGTCGCGAGACCACCAACGGGACACGTCCGGAGGGAAACCGACACTTCTTTGGGAAAGAGAGACAAGTCAACGTTAGCACGTTTAGCACACAATGCAAGATGGACGTGGAGAAGAAAAACAGAAAAAGGCAAAAACACAAAACCCAGACATCAACGGACAAAGATGCAAAGGCAACCAGCGATACGCACACACCAAAAAGCTGGACTCGTACATTCTTGTATCACAGTTCACACCACATACACGCACACACAAGTTTGGGACAGACGGACAGATTAATATTTAACAGCAGAGACAGCAAGTTTGTTGTTTTTTTTCCCACTGTGATCAGACAGCATGTGTTCGGCTTAGTGTGTGTGTGTGTGTGTTCATCAACCCTTGGTGATGTCATCAAATATGTACCATATCTGTTCAATCCATTCAAATAAGTAAAAATGCCATTTAAACGAAAAAAAAAAAAAGTTCATTCTCGCCTCTGAGATTAATTGTTTTAGTTGCAAGTGACAAATTTTAAGTGCATTTAAACTTTTGCACTGACCACTCATTTAATCGTGGGCAGCGTCCCATTTTTGGGACATGATGATTTTCACGCATTACATCCTTCAGTATACCAAAATATTTAAGTGTTTTAATCTGAAGACGTAATTTGGTATCAGTGGAGGATAACTCATCGGTCAAAGTTAGCACGGAGTTATTTCCCTTTCCTTCCTGACCCAACATGGCTGCCTCAACTTATTATATAACTTAACCATAAACGAAAAAGTGTTATTTCTTTGATTGTGGCCTATTAGGAGAATTTTATCTCAAGAAGGCAAAAAAATCACCACCCTGCCCATGGGTTGAACAGGGATGAGAATTTTCCGCAGATTCGCGGAATTCCGAGGTTTTTTTTCATCTGAAATTGTCATTTTTGTGAAACGTGGAAATCCGTCGAGAATTTTTTTTTGGGGGGGGGGGTACGGCTTGACGCGGGGCGAGGCTGTGATCAAGAACGGCCGCCAGCATCTATCAGCAACGCGAAATTCGTCACAGCTGCGATAAGTGGAAAATGCCGTTGCTATCTGTTTGCATTAAATTTGTTTGGTTTTTTTTTTTCATTCACACATTCCGATTTCCGGCGGTATTTTGTCGGTATTTTCACTGTGATGCTAACATTTCATAGAGAAGCGTTCTGTTCACTACGACATAGTCATAACTTGTAGACATACGTGCGCATATGTTATCGAGCGATCTGCGCGTTTGCCAGCATGCGCGAATGTCTTGCAGCAAAAAGATGGAAGATCGCGTCAGGGAAATTGATAAAAACCATTTGGTAATAAACTGTTTCATATGGGCACGGCTTGGAAAAAGTGTAACCGTGCAGATAAGAACGAAAACCGTATCAACGTGTCTAACCGAACGCATACAAAAAGTGGACCTTCCCGGCAAAGTGCTGCGCACTCGGTGTTCCGATATGACCGATTATGGAAGCCGAGGAGCAAAAAATATCCGGCAGCATATGCAAACCAGATAATACAAAAGGTAAGTTGGACGTAAATTATGTAATTGACGACTGTTAATAAGATTAGGCCTATCTGTAGCACTGGCCCTGTAGATCACGCATTTTATCGCTCATCTCATATAATATATATATATATTATATATATATATATATATATATATATATATATATATATATATTTAAACAAATTACTTGTGTACTTATGTCTGAAGTATAACTTGTAAGTGCAGTAGCCTAGTTGATATAAATTTCACCCAATCTCCATTTTTATGTCTGAAGTTCGGCGAAACTATTTTGCTTGTTCGGACTCATATTTTAAGTTTTGCCCTGTATTTACACTGTTAGAAGAAACTAGAGGTCAACATTAAAAAAAAAAAAAAATTGTGCCCGAATGGGGGCGCAACCCCCTTTGAAACCGCTCCCGAAGGCAGACATTTTCATTTTTTTTTTTTTTTTTCAGAATGAATTCAGTAAATGGTGTGTGCACATGCAGTGTGAACTCACTGTCTCTGGGCTCATGAGGAGAGTCAGTCTTGACAGGGGTGGGGTCACTCCAGGAGCGGCTGAAACTCTTCGATCTACGTTCAGCGAACGCTAGTGCAGGCGGGGAGAGATGGTCACACACGCGCTCACACGCACACGCACCGAGCCAGAACCCGCAAAACGACGGGACGGAGGCGAATGCGGCCACAGAAGTGCACAAATGGGGCGAGGGGGGGGGGGGGGGGGGCGCGCTACGTCCACCACCGGGGAAAAACACACAAACGGACAAATGCCACGATGCTTCAGTCGAGATCTTCCACACCAAACTTGTCCAAGAGCGGAGAAGTGCCGGTTGAACTCCGAAATGTCGCAAGGTCAAAGTGCGGAAAAATGCTTTGTCCCCTGTGATTGGCTAACGATAGAAAAGAAAAAGTGGCATTATTCAGTCCGTTTATTTGCAACTCTAACACGTGCAGCTGACGAAATGAACGCCTACGGCCACCACAGGAGCAAATGTCGTCATAACGGGAGAAAAATACACGACGGGCATGAGACATTTGCAGCAAAACCTTTCATTGAAAACTAAAACTGTGGAACAGCAGACGAGTTATTATTGCAGAAGTGCCACCGTTTTCCTCGTCGTCAATTTCAGAGGGGTGGCAGTGGTGTTACGGGCCTAATTAAAGGAGAAACAAGAACTTGACCAAATCATTTAACGGGTTCCTTTTGTGCGACACTTCAATCAGTTTCTCATTCACGTTGAAGATACGCAGCCTTTGTGACTAAAACCTTCGTCCTGGAGCGAGAACAAACAAAGCAAAGTCGCAGGAGAAGCCCACCGACGAGTTGGCACACACACGCACACACACACACAGAAAGCCAGGAACTCCGGAAGTCCCCAAACGCCACATTTGCAGCCTCGGATATGCCAAAGCGGTTGTAAACGGGGAAAAACAACGACAAACGGATGAAGGTGGGGGTGAACGACGCTGACAAATTTGCGCATCAACCACACCCGCGTAAACCCGAAAAAAAAAAAAAACAAAAAAAAAAAACATCTGACTCACTCTGTGCTTTCATCCTTCTGCTGCCCACCATGCGAAGATGTTTCCGGAAGTTCCTTTTGGGCACAGAAAAAAAAAAAAAAACAAGGAAGAGGAGGAGGAGGAGGAGGAGGAGGATGATGAGGAGGAGGCAGCCAAATGTAAGGACAGCATAAAGTCAAGAGGAAGAGGGTGGGTGGGTGGAGGGTTGGGGGGGGGGCAACAAAGGGATGGGAGACAAAACAAGACGTTATTAAGTCGGCACGCAGGCATTATTATTGGTCATGTTCCTGGCAGCGTGGGTGCTGAAGAGCAGTTGACTCATTCGCGCAACAACAGACCCCCCCCCCCCCCCCCCGCGCGCGAAGAGGAAAGCCTTCCCTCCCCCTCCGCAAAAGCCTCAATTACAGGGAAACGCACTTATTTAATCATACCCACTTATTTAAAGTTTAATTATTTCCTGACAGGATGGGGGCGCCACATATGATCAAATAAGATTTAACTGTGGATCACAAATATCATCTACTGCACAGTAATGCTCCACTCAAACATTTTATAATTTTTTTTCACCCACAGCTAAGATGTACGGTGCCCATGAGAAAGTTATTCATTACATTGAGAAACGTTTTTTTTTTTTCTTTTTCAAAATGTCCCTTGAGGGCACAGGTGTCAAACTCAAGGCCCGGGGGGCCAGATCCGGCCCGCCACCATGATTTTATGTGGTCCGCGAAGGCAAATCGTATACGTAACCCATGAGAACGTTACTCATTACAATGAAAAAGGTATTCATTACAAGGACCAACAAGTTTTTGGGTTTTTTTCCCCAATGTCCCTTTCGGGCACAGGTGTCAACTCAAGGCTCGGGGGCCAGATCCAACCCGCCACATGATTTTTTGTGGTCCGCGAAGGCAAATCGTATACGTAACCCATGAGAACGTTACTCATTACAATGAAAAAGGTATTCATTACAAGGACCAACAAGTTTTTGGGTTTTTTTCCCCAATGTCCCTTTCGGGCACAGGTGTCAAACTCAAGGCCCGGGGGGCCAGATCCGGCCCGCCACCATGATTTTATGTGGTCCGCGAAGGCAAATCGTATACGTAACCCATGAGAACGTTACTCATTACAATGAAAAGGTATTCATTACAAGGACCAACAAGTTTTTGGGTTTTTTTCCCCAATGTCCCTTTCGGGCACAGGTGTCAAACTCAAGGCCCGGGGGGCCAGATCCGGCCCGCCACCATGATTTTATGTGGTCCGCGAAGGCAAATCGTATACGTAACCCATGAGAACGTTACTCATTACAATGAAAAAGGTATTCATTACAAGGACCAACAAGTTTTTGGGTTTTTTTCCCCAATGTCCCTTTCGGGCACAGGTGTCAAACTCAAGGCTCGGGGGCCAGATCCAACCCGCCACATGATTTTTTGTGGCCTGCGAAGGCAAATCATGCACAGGGCCCATGAGAAAGTTACTCATTGCAATGAGAAAGTTATTCATTGCAATGAGAAACAAGTCCCCCCCCCCCCCAATGTCCCTTTCGGGCACAGGTGTCAAACTCGAGCCCCGGGGTCCAAATCCGGCCTGCCACATGACTTTATGTGGGCCGCAAAGGCAAATCATGTACGTAGCCCATGAGAAACTTACTCATTACAATGAAAAATAAGTATTGCTCCCCGCCCCCGATGTCCCTTTAGGGCACAGGTGTCAAACTCAAGGCCCGGGGGCCAGATCCGGCCTGCCACATGATTGTCTTTTTTTTTTTTTTAATACACAAAGGCATATCACGTACGTCAACTTACGTGATTCTTGTTCAAATGTGCAGCAAAATTTCAAATGATCATATCTTAACTCGTAATGTTGAGGTATTGCAAGTGTTTTTATGTTACCAGACATCAACAATAACCAAACATCAACCCTTGATTTCTGATTCCAAAAGTAATTCATAAATTTCACGTGTCAATATGATGACGCGATAAAAGATTTTTATGGTTTCACAGTCATAACGGCCCTCTGAGGGCAACCGGAAGCACAATGTTGCCCGCGAGAAAAATGAGTTTGACACCCCTGCTTTAGGGGCTCCGTACCTATTCAATGAAGATCACCTCGATAAAAATTTGTCATTTTTCCATGTCGAATCCACAAGAAAGTCACTTTCAACATTCGGGATTCTAGCAGCATATCAAAGAATCCAAAAGTACTTTACAAAAGTGAGGGGTGGCGTGGGGGGGACAGAGTGTTATTTTGCCCTTCTTGTACCTCCATAAAAATGTCTGCAGTCAAGAGAATGAAGGTCACTTGGCATTCGCAGTCAGGTCGTCTGTGTTCTTCTTTCATTTTAAAACACAGCGCACTGATTCAATTTGCAAAAAAAGTGCTGCTTTCTTTGCATCTCAATTTCTGATTCTGCTCTTTTAGTGGGCACGAAGGCCAATTTTTTATTTTTTTCCCCCCCATGGTCTACAGGGCAGTTACAATCGAGCCCAAAGTGGGAACGATCCTGACTAAATTGCATGAAAATTACAATATCACATTCTGTTTCGCAGGAGTACAATTGTTAAAAAAAAAACAAAAAAAAAACTACAGCGTATGCTAAATATTTCCTCCAAAGAAAAGCATACATCACAATACATTTATATGTTGTTTAAAAGGGAAAAAACTCACTTTAAAATGACATAAAAAGGAAAAATCAGACATGAATAACGACATCAAGCTTTTGTGGGCCTGTGAAGCCCTTCGAGACTCGTTTGTGATTAAGGATAAAACAATTAAACTTCTTTTGAGTTACCCTATTAAAAAAAAACTACCTGTACGAAATCCTTTTTATCTCTTTGCAAGGCCAAAAATGCAACTTGTTGTTACGATAATACACCGTTTGCCTGTTATCCGAGATTAAAAGGATGCCTTTATTTTGGTAAACACGGCGAGACGAACCGCAACCGACAGCGCCATCTTAAGTGAGATAAAAATAGAGGCTGACGTTCAAGACAATATGCAAAAAAATAATAATTAAATCATCGCAACGTTATACGTGACGAGGCTCATCAAAGACAAACGGGGGAAGGTGATATAAAAGCACGCTGCGAGAACAGCACGACAAAGCGCCTGCAGACTGCTATCAAACCGTCTTTGTTGTTTAGAACCTCGGCTAAAAGTGGCCTCATTATGTTTTGTCAGTATGACTGTATATACGCACACACAAATACACACAGCAGGTGTCTCCCTGTATGACAGATGTACCACAATTCTCGTATATAATGTTACCCCCCCCCCAAAAAGAACGTGATTAAAAGTCAGTAGTGCTCATTATACATGGGTATAGGTGAAAATGAAAAAAAAAAAAAACCCTCACATTTTATAAATCTATGGCACCATCTAGAGGCTATTGATTCCAATATGCCGCCACCACCACCTTGAGGTTAAGAGACAGAGCAGGTGTCTCCTTGTATGACAGATGTACCACAATTTCTCGTGTACAATGCGTCCCCCTCAAAAAAAAAGAAAAAAAAAATCGAGATTAAAAGGCACTAGTGCTCATTATACAGGGGTATAGGTGAAAATGAATCTATGGCACCATCTAGAGGCTATTCATTCCAATATGCCACCGCCACCTTGAGGTTAAGAGATTTTCATTTTCATTCCAATATTACATAGGAACATATGACTGCATATATGTACATATATGTATAGTTGTGCTGGTACGTTTACATACCCTTTTAGAATTTGAGATTATTATCGAACTGAAAAACACCCATCATTCATTTCTTTCTGGTTATGTTTTTCTTTAATGACAATGCTTTTACTAAATGCTCGATGGTTTAATTCAAACCTCGTTAAAATAAAATAAAATGTGTTTTTGCCTGAGCCTCCATGTTTTTTTTTTTTTTAAAGAATTGTACGCATTTTACAAATTCTTCCCGTGTAATCAAACATGAGCACAACTGTGTTTTCCCTTTTACTAAATAAATGTACGGTTGTAAATTTCAAACAAAAGAGCAGGTAAATAAACTATTACGTGGTCAAATGAAGTGCTTCACTTCAAAGATAAAATCGTGCATTGTAAAATATATGCAGAAGGGTTTTCCAGAATTTTGAGGGTGCATGTTTTACATATCTGCGAATTTACCGTATCCTATTTTCCTTGCGCAGACGCATGCAAGTTTCTTTATTTTGAGTGAATTCCTTCATTTATGTAAATATATTAATATATATCAACAACTCTCCTAAATGTGTCTTTTCTTATATACAGCGGGGGAAATTATCCTTGGATTTTTGTGAATTTGTACATTTTCTCACTTAAAAGAACAAGTAGTCGCCAATCGTTCCTGTTATTTAGTGACTACTATGACTGCCGGAAATGCGTAAAAACTAACAATATGAAGGTTACAAAATGTCCAATATATTGAGCCAGATAAGTTTTCCGTCCCCTAAAAGTCGACCACAATTCTCGCTCCCACGCGTCCACGCGTTAAGGAAAGTAACGAACTGCCAATTTGTTTGGATGTATCCCAAATTGAATGGATTTGCCTTTGGACAAAGTTACACCCATCCAGGAAGCCACTAATTAACATGCATACAAGTGCCAATAAAAAAAAACAAAAAATGTACAAAAAGGACATTTTGTTTTACATCTTTAGCATTGCCAATTAAAACATTACAACACAATTTAGCAACTATATATAACCTAAATTCAACACCATGCGCATAATCCTGCAGATTGACAAAAATAAATAAATAAATAAATAAATAAAAATGATCCCCTTCAGCCAAGGTAATAAATATTGAAAGAAATGACGTCAAGCATCAGCGGAGTTTGCAGCGTTTCCAAAACTTTCTTTCGACCACTCACTTTAATTAAAGAACGCGCAACGCCGGTCCGCGCTGCAGATGGATGATAGCGACACGGCGGAGCAATCGACAAGCGCTCGTTCGGTGTCAAGCGTCCCATGTGCCCGAGTGTGCGACACGGCATCTGCGCCCGAGTGGGACGATCTTAAGGACGCCGGCGCCGATGTCACCTCTCGCCAAAGTGTTTCTGGAGTTAACCGACGTGTCACTTTGTCCTCGTCGCCCTAACTCGTGTGGAGAGTGAAAACTTTGAAGGTTTTTTTTTTTTAGAAAAGCTGCGGGCCTGTTGTATCCATTGAGGCGGGGATTTTTATTGTAAATAACGGTCGGCGAAATAAAGTTTGAAAAGGGAGTGACGGGGGGAAAAAAGCGGACGAGACACTGAAAACATAACAATATAGGAAGATGGATTAGAATACAGAAGAATTGATTTTTTTTTTGTTACAATGAAATTCTGCAATACTGTCCAATTTGGGGATTTTTTTGGGGGGGGGGTGGTAATTATTACACTATACCATCATAAAATGTTTAAATGAGCGGGTCGGAAATATTTAGGAGCATAATCTCAGATAAAATCCAAAAAACAAAACTACTGCAGTCAGTCACATTTGAAAAATGTAGGGGTGTGGTCAGTCATGCCCGCAGATATAAAGTTACGGGTGTGGTCCACCAGTCATGCAGCAAGATATAAAGTTACAGGTGTGGTCCACCAGTCATGCCCGCAGATATAAAGTTGCGGGTGTGTGTTTTCTGTTTGTAATTATGAGTGTACCCCTTTAAGAGAGGAGGGGGGGGGCGGTGTCAGGTTAACTAGGAAGTAGAAGTAGGCTGAGCAGAGACAGTGCGCTTCAGTGTTTAAAAAAAAAAAAAAAAAAAAAGACGTCAGGCTGTGGTTCACTGCGCTGGATGGGTTTTACGTGCGCTGAGAGTGTGCGACAAGTGCGCAATTGCGCAGTGGCGCAGCTCAGCTTAGAGTAAATATGGGTCAAGACTACACAAAATAAGTGCCGTTTTTCAACATCTATGTACAGTATCTCCACTCATAAATTTTACGTGCATGATTTTTCGTGCTCGACTGCAGATTTACGAGTGCGATGAATCACGGTGACTGTATATTAACATTGTAAGAGAAATTGAGATTAAAAAAATAACAGAGGAGATCATTTTCTTTGTATGTTACATAGCTAAGTGGTCATTGTCTTATTTTTTCATACATAAAAATGCTACCAGTGTGACACCTTGCTCAAAGTTCCGCCCACTTCCTCTATTTGCCTTCGTCGCATTCGACTCGGCATTGAGTGTTTGAGCCGGCAGACGAGCGAGCAAAGCCCGCCGGGACGCTTCGTACCTCTGGTTGACTTCTGCCGAATCCTGCTCTCTCTCTCTCCTTTTTCTCGGGCCAAATCCCCGGAAAGCCCTGGCAGGACGTGGCAGAGTGTTTAAGGGATGAGAGCGGGAGAAGCCGGCAAAGCACAAGCGTAGGGTTGGGGGGCGCCGATGGAGGTTAATGGCGGCCTTTTTAGCTGCAGGCTTAACTTTAGCAGGGGAGGAGGTGCTTGTGTCTTGTGCGTCCGACTTCATTTTTTATTATTATTATTTATTTATTTTTTTTTTTTATACATCCATCGCTCCGCTTGCAGTGATTCCCAACCAGCTTGCAGCAGAAAATCATCCGATTTCGACTAATCGGTCCGAAAATCATTTTGATACTACAAATAAACAACAATGTGCTTCCATGAGATGACGTAAGTCAATTATTTATACACTTTTTGTGACATTTTTTTTTTTAGCGGTGTGCAGTGATTTTTTTTATTCCCCCTTTCAAATTAAAATAATTTCAGTCTCGATTAAGGTTGGGAAACACTGTATAGAAGAAGTCTTTTTAAGTGTCTCTCGCTAAAATCTCTCAATGTAAACACAGCACACATTTCAGAGAAATATGGCTCTTTTGTTGCATTCAGTTCACCGAGCATCATGGAATTAATCTGTTTTGACTTTTTAATGGATTTCTTGGCATTCAAACCATGATTAATCCAAAAGACAGAGCAGCTTCAACCAGAGGTATTATGGGAAGAAAAATGTTACAAAGATACATAGTGGCGGTCTCACATTGTTACATATTAAAGTTAGAGAGTGCGACTCTTTATGTATTACTATAATTCACAGGTGTCAAACTCAAGGCCCGGGGCCAGATCCGGCCCGCCGCGTGATTTTATGTGTCCCGCAAAGTCAAATCTACAGTGTCAATTCCCATGGTTTTTTAAAAATCAGTACCAAAATTTCAAATTGCCATGTATCATAGTTGATAACGTTGAGATATTACAAGCATTTTTGTATTAACAAACGTGAATAGTTGCAAAAAAACACTCCCCCTGATTTCCGACTCCAAAACCGGTTCGTGAATTGATGATGTAACTATGACGAGACGATTTAACATTTTTGTTTCACAGTCATAACGGCCCTCTGAGGGAAACCAGAACTACAGTGTGGCCCGCGAGAAAAATGAGTTTGACATCCCATTACTATAATCCCCATATTTCACCTCCATCACAGTTAAATAAATAAATAATAAGTTTCAAAGTGGTGACAATTTTATGCTGGGATGAATTATTTGTTTTCATTATTTACATGTGGCAAATAAATAATTTTCTTTGAGTATATGAGGTCAAGCAGCATCCTGAAAGAAATTGTGTTCAATATTTGAGTTTCTACTGTCAGATCATATTCAATGGCTGACAAATACCTCTTGGTACCTTGCTGTCTTTAGAGCTGATTGCTGTTGGCAATCACTAAATGAATTAACCCCAATTGGCAAAATCAATTTTTAACATTCCCTAACTTGTGTTATGAGAGCAGCGGTTGCGTTAGTTGGGCTTAGTTGAGCGAGTGACCGCAGGATAGTCGAGCAGGATGAAATGTTGAGTCTTGGTTACGCTCAAAGCAATAATGTTCAATTAGTACTGTTTCTTGTCACATTTTTAAGTACAAGATATTGATTATTGTAGGCTTATTTAGTCAACTGTATTGAATATGTGAAAAGGTGAATCTAAAAAAAATTGAATATCATGCACACTCATTCCATTCACTTTAGTAAACAAACATGTAAGAAATTTTAATCCAACAAAATCCTAAATTGTGAGATAGGATTTAACTTTTGTCATCATATTATTATTATTATTTTAAATGCACCTGTATTTTTTGTTTTATCTCAAAAAAAAAAAAAACAAGAAAACAATCACAAATCTGTTTCTGTACATACTGTATATGGAACCTTGCTACACAGCACACATACAGTAGTATCCTGTGCACTCTTAACACATCGTATTTCCATCTATGGTCAGTTTGGTAGCTGTAAGTCGAGAGCGCCGGCCAAGGATGAAGGTTAGATGGCTAAGAAGAAACAGCAGTCAAGAAGCGACAAAAGGGAGAGAAGATACTCACGATATCCTGCGTTGTTTGTCCCAGTTTTAATTTGGACGCAAGAAGAGAAAGAAGAAAAAAAAATTGCATTAAGTCAACTGTATAAAGAAAGAAAAGGAAAGCGAATGTAGAAACAAGAATTACTGTCACTTTTTTAATAATTGCCGTAATTTCCGGCCTACAAGCCAAAACTTTTTTCACACGCTTTCAACCCTGCGGTTTATGCGGTGATGAGGCTAACTTGTGCATTTTTTTTTTCCCAATGGCTGGAAGGGGGCACTCGAGCGGAAAAGGTAAGAATGAGACCGGTGGAATATATGTGCCGAGGAAGTGACTTTTACCGGCCCTGTTAGCGCTGCGCTAGCGTCAGTGCTGTGCTAGCGTGTTGCTGCTGTGTTACTGGTGCGTCTCAGTGATATTTACCGGTAAGTTTTATTTTAACCAGCTCTGTTAGCGTTAAGGTGGTGCTAGCGTTAGTGCGGCGCCAGCGTTAGTGCGGCTAACAAAATAAACAATCACAAAGCTGTTGCTGTACATAGTGTCTATGGAAGCTTGCTACACAGCACACATACAATATCCTGTGCACTCTTAACATCGTATTTCCATATGCTAACCCTAGTTTTAGCGTGCCGCTAGCGTTAGCACTAGTGTTAGCGCCGCGCTAGGGTTAAACTCTTTCTGTGTACAGTCTCTTTGTAAATATCTCGTGTTTCAATGTGGGCACTTGCGGCTTTTACACGGCTGCGGCATATGTTTGTACCAAATGGTATTTCCTTTACAAATGTACTCGGTGAGGCTTGTAACCAGGTGCGCTCTGTAGGCCGGGAATTACGGTAAATAATAAGACCATGTGCTGGCCTTGTGCATCCAAATAGTATACAACGGTATGAAAAACGTAACCATAAATCGTGTCAAACGATCAAATCAAACCCCGTAAATAAAACTCTCCTACAGTAGTTAATATTATTATAAAACTTATTGTGCAGTATAATCATAATATAATTTCAAACGACACATCCGCTGTGATGGATGGCATTCCTCGGCCAAGCTTTAAGGGGCCGTGTTCTGGTGTTATTGCTTGCTAAAATTAAAGTCACTGGCAAGCAGAGCGGGACATTCATCTAAAAGCCTATAAAAACGACATGCTGGTAATGTAAGGTTGTAGTTAGGATCATAACATTTACATCAGGCTGGTACACAAGCCACAAGTACGCATGGCGATGTTCGCGTTCAACACTCACGCTTGCATGGTGGTGGTAGCCGTTTGAAAGGTGAACATATTTTCCTTGGGGAACCAGTTGGCATCATCTGCAAATCAGAGAGGGGAAAAAGAAAAAAAGTGAACTAAATACTCGCTCCCAAAAAAATAACCAGAAATTGTTGTAAGCGTGGCAGTATGTTTAGAATGTGAAAAAAAAAAAAAAAAGCACAATAGCGGCACCACCAGCACGTCACAGTCCGGCACTCCACAAATGGGGAGAGAGGAGACACACAGGAAGAGAGAACAGCAAAAAAATAATAATAATAATAATAAAAAGAAAGAAAATAGAGATACGAGGAGACAAAAAGTCAGAAATATACAGGCCACTGGATTACAGCCAACAGCAAACCCTCGGTGTTCATCAGACCGGTGAAGAAATACATATTGAAGACTAGACTAGCATTATTATTAACCTCTATTTTGAATAAGTTGTTATCTGCAGCAATTGCTGGATTCAGCGTTGACCCGCAATTTTTTAGCCTCTCTTTGCCGTACGCTCGACCATGACACCCGTTAATCGGCGTCACTTCATATTTTGAGAGGTGTCGCTAATTTTCATGTTTTTCTATCCATCCATCCATTTTCCAAGCCGCTTATCCTCACAAGGGGATTGCTGGAGCCTATCCCAGCTGTCAACGGGCAGGAGGCGGGGTACACACTGAACTGGTTGCCGACCAATCGCGGGACACATAGAGACAAACAGCCGCACTCACAATCACACCTACGGGCAATTCAGTCTACAATTAATCCATGATTTTTTGGGGTGTGGGAGGAAACCAGAGTACCCGGGAGAAAACCGACGCAGGCACGGGGAGAACATGCTAACGCCACACAGGGAGGCCTGGGATTGAACCCGGGTCCTCAGAACTGTGAGGCCAACGCCAATGTTTTTCTATTAGAGTGAATTTTTTATTAGAGGTCGGTCGCTATTCAATTTAGTTGAATTCATAATGTGAAAGAAATAATTTCTTGTTTTACTTTTTTATACCCCCAAACACCCCCGGAAATTTTGGATTCGATACTCTGCAATTTGCTCATATCTTGTGGAGAAGCTAAATTTAGTCCAGGTTCCGCACTTCTGGTGCATTTGTTCATCTGTACTGAAAATCCAGAAACTTTTAAGGGTGAAGTAAAACGATTTTGAATCAAATGAACATGTTATGGTTTATGGTATTTATATAGACAATTTTATGTCTTTAGTGTAGGTGGGGGGGGGTGATTTGTGGTTTTTCGCCTATTCACGTCAAGGCCAAGTGGACTGCAGATGTTTACTGTATTCAATGTGTGAGGAAAGGTTTTAGAAGCGATTTCTTCTCCAGTCCGAAGCACACACAGCCCGTGACGGGTTCTGATGTAGTTCTGCCCCCGTCGGGCAATCATTTGCATTTTCATGCCTCTCCTCTTCCGTGTGTCCCCTGGCCCCTCACCTCTCACCAGCCCAGTCATTCGGTCCACACTCCACATCCTCTCTAGGCCTCGGCGCTGCTTGCCTGGCTCTCGGGAAGCGCTTTCTAGGTCCAGGGACCCCTGGCTCCGAGAGGGGACGGCACCGCAGGACTCGCAGGCCAGCCCGCCGCACTCTGCGTCCCCTTTTCCGCCGTCTCCCCAGCCGCGGATGTTGTGGGCGCTGACGGAGGTCTGCAAGGGGGGCTGAGCCAGGTGATGGTGGTGGTGGGAGTGGTGGTGCGCCGCGTGGTGGGAGTGCGAGCCCGAGACGTTCGCGGATTGTCCGCTGGGCCCGCAGGCTCCTCCGCTGCTCGAGGGTCCCGCGTGGTGGTGGTGGTGGTTGCCGTGGTGATGGTGAGTGCCGGTGCCGCGGCCGCTCCCGGTCTGGTGGTACTGGGTCGGGGACGACGTGGAGGACGAAGGGGAAGTGGAGGGCTGGATCAAGGTAGTGTGAGCACCGACACTGCCGCCCTTGGGTCCCACTCCTCCACTCCCAGACTTCTCCTTGAAGACATCCAGTTCTAGGCTCTCCTTGCTGCCCCGGCCGCCACTCATCAGCATACCGTGCTGGGTGGTGATTGTATAAACACGAGCAGGCTGCAGAGTGCACTCGACGCCCTTCTGCTGGTCCTCCTCCACTGAGAAGCTCCGTTCCAGGGACAACCGGACCGGCTTACTGGAAACGGTGATGGACGGAGGAGGTGGTTGGTGGTGTAAAGCCAAACAAGTCTTCACCACAACGTCCTCTGGGCTATCTTTGGAGTCTTTGGTGTGGTCTGAGCACAGATGAAGGTGGTTGCCGTCGGGGCCGGTGGTCCCGGTTGGCGACTCTGGGTCGGGCCCCACCGAGGTTTCACACAGGAGAAGAGCTAAAGTTTAAAAAAAAAAAAAAGGGGGGGGGGGGAGATAAGACGATCACTAAAGAACCGACATCGACATTCGAGATCAGGTATGCCGAGGTGCTGGAAGCGTGTCGAGGATGACGAAGCAAAAGCACTTCCGCGGACGTCAAGCCCAGGAGAGCCTCGGATTTCTACGGACGGCATAATGGAGGGGGGAGTGGAAGGACGAGGAGAACGAAACGAGGGAACGTCAGGACGGCAAAAGCGCTGACCTGATCCGTTCCGGCTGTCGGGGTGTGTGTGGGACAGGTACTCTCCAAATGCTCGCGCTGCTCTGTGGACACACACACACACATACATACACATAAAGCCATCAATTTATGGCTACGCTGGGAGGGACGGGCTGAGAAACACGCCAAGCGAAAGGGTAGAAAAAGAGAGAAGGGCAAGCGAGTCCCAAATACAAACTTAACTGTCTCCTTTGTAGGCTTACGCCACCCACAGATTAAGATGCAGCGGTTTTATCTGTGCATTTCAGGCAGCCTCAGAGAGAGTGAGAAAGCGGGGGGGGGGGGGGGGGCAGAGGAGGACACAGGGTGAATGGTTGCAGGTAGACAACGTTTCAAAGCATTAAGGCGGAAATATTTTGGTTTTCCGCTTTCCACGTCCTCCCAAACACTCTCACACACACGCGCGCGCGCGCGTTTGATTGAAATTGGAGAAGACGGGCAGAGTCGATCCTCAGCCCCCCCCCCCCAACCCACCACGTTCCCTGAGCGACAATACTGACTCCCCAGTTACAGATCAGGACACAACATGTGCAAAGGCCGTTTGTCAACAGTTTGCAGGGTGGCCCGGGCCGAGTCTGCCACACTGACATCATACCGGGTCCCCAGTGAATTTCACAAAAACAAAGATACGTCTACGCATCATCCGCCAAGATGCGAGAAAAATTACCCCCCACGCCGTCGTCGTGTTTATGTTGTCTTCCCACTCCACTCTTACAGTGAAGAGAATAAGTATTTGAACACCCTGCTACAGCGCAAGTTCTCCCACTTAGAAATCATGGAGGGGTCTGAAATTTTCATCATAGGTGCGTGCATGTCCACTGTGAGAGAGATCATCTAAAAAGAAAAATCCAGAAATCCCAATGTATGATTTTTTTTTTGAAAACGATTTGTTTGTGTGATACAGTTGCAAATAAGTATTTGAACACCTGTCTATCAGCTAGAATTCTGACCCTAAAAGACCTGTTAGTCCACCTTTAAAAGTCCACCTCCACTCCATGTATTATCCTGACTCAGATAGCTGCATAAAGACACCTGTCCACCCCATACAATCAGTAAGACTCAAACTTGTAACATGGCCAAGACCTAAGACCTGTCCAAAGACACCGTGTTTGGAAGATGAATGATGACTTCCATCCCAAGAACACCATCCCTACTGTGAAGCATGGGGGTGGAAGCATCATGCTTTGGGGGTGTTAACATTGGTTTTTCTCAGGTGTTCAAATAGTTATTTGCAGCTGTATCACACAAATTAAATAAATTTAAAAAAAAAATCATACATTGTGATTTCTGGATTTTTCTTTTTAGATGATCTCTCTCTCACAGTGGACATGCACCTACGATGAAAATTTCAGACCCCTCTATGAGTTCTCGCTGGGAGAACTTGCAATATAGCAGGGTGTTTAAATACTTATTTTCTTCACTGTACATCCTCACAAGGAAGGTCTCTGGTGGCCAATCAACAGACTGTAGCAATCAGGTGCTAAAAAGCGGAAGGGTAGAGGTCAGATATTTTGGGAGCTCTACAATTGGAAACAGAAAAATGCTTAACTGAACTCTTCTGCTCAGTGGAAGAAGCGGTGCTTTGTTGTCATTTTTGAAAATGTCTCAATAATTGTGCATTGGGCTTAGCCATATGAGACACGTTTTGCATTTTCACTGATCAAACTGCTAAGCAAAATCATAAAACCAAACAGAAGAACAGACGAGTACACAGCTCACCAACGGGAAACGTACAACTGCAATAATTACAGGCGCAACAGTCCGTTTATTGTGTCGGGGAAGGAAAAGAGGAAATGAGAAAAGTGGATATGACTCCGGCTCTATTAATATTAATTAATACCGCGAGCAACTCTCACGAGGTAATCCCCCCCCCCCCCCCCCGATTGTTCTTTGATGGCAAAAACTAGAGAAACAATTTCCATAAAATGAAGCAGTCTGGGCCAAGGAGCATTCCGAAATTTTGATGAGGATTTCGACTTAAGTGCAGACTTTTGTTGGCGTTTTATGAGCCAATCATGACGGCAGTCACATTAATTGACCAAGTACACCATTTCGGAACCTTTATCGAGCCAATTTTACGTATACAGCGTCATATCACGACAAGTTGGCTCAGGGCTCTTCAGAGATGGAGCAAATCCTGAACCACACCCCGTACTTATTAAGAGACCGACGGAAACCGGGGTGAGCAAACACTAGGCCACCAAGACAAGGAAAAACTCCTGCTAAACAGACCCAAAACCCGGTATAAGCATCTGTCTGGTTTGACCGGCTGGGTCGAGGGAATGAGGAACTGGTGATCGCCCCCCCAAAGAAAAAGGATCTCTATTCTCTGCTGGTCTTGTGTCCTGACATTTTAGGGGATTTGCCTTGTCCTGAGCCGAGCTAAAAAGAGAGAACTGGCCTCAGCAAGTAGCTACTGGCTGGCTGACTAATGAATCTGCGGCAAGTCCAGATGCTTCTTTCTCCTAAACTGGTGTTAAAGGCATTATCTAAAATGGATTCGGTTTTTACTGTCCTCATGGACTCCAACCTGATGTGCTCTCAGCTATAAAAACGCCCGAATACCTGACGCTCTCATTCTTTCCCTCACTCTCCAAACATTAGAAATCCGGATTTAATGCATTTTGAGTCTTCTAATCTTCTGGCTGTCTCCGCCGTCACTCTCTCGGGCTCCTCTGCGTTCCCCGAGGGACAAAGTGAGTGAACAAAGCTGCTTTCCATGATTAAATGAAACACCCTTAAAAGATGAACAGCCAGTGAACTCAGTCAAATACACATTTTCGAGACAAGACCCAACGAGTTCAAACGCTTCGGGGACTCGGAGGGATGTTCCCTGCAGTACAGGAGCGGAGGAAAACTCTTCCGATGGCCGCGGTTGCATTCCGTGGTTGTGACCCAATTCTAGATTGTGGATTGAAATCGATTTTAGGAAAAGAAACAGATGGATACAGCGTGGGCACCAAATCTTATCTGGACAACCTCGGAGACTTGACGCCAGGGACTTGGTTTTTAGCTTCACCTGCGAGGATCCACAGCCTACCAGACTCCTCTCAGTGCTAGGATGTTAAGACTCCTCCGAGGTTTGAGATCCAACGCAACCCCACACTAAAAATAGGACGTCGTGCCACGGCTCCGCCACCCCAAACATCGCGAAGGAAGGTTTCTCGTGAACGCCTGGTCTTAAAATAAAGGTTGAAGACCAAAGACCCGGTTCTCAGGTAGGAGAACACGGTCAAGCTGATGAGTACTCGGCAATGTCGTCACAAAGCAGCGGCGTGGAAGTGCTTTGCCACGCGCGAGCGGGCCGCGTTCGAGGGGCTTCTTGATGAACGCGGCAGCCGCTTTAATGGGCAGGTGTCCCCTCTGAAGTTCCGCGCTCGCGTTGTATTATTCAACGTTGATTGGAATCAGCAAACAATGGCGCCCGACACTCGCCGTCGTCGTGCGTTATCTGACGGGAAATGCGCAGTGAAAGCAAAGGCGCCTCTCGCGCCGTCCGTTGAAAGCAATTCGTGTTGATGAAAAGTGGCAGGAAATGTGCGACCGGCAATTTTGAGAGTTCTGATACAAAAGTGTTCGCATTAAGCAGTCAACTGATTAGAGATGGGGGGAGTGCGATGGCGCAGCGTATGATCTGAAATGTTCCGGTCTTTATGACTATATGATTGCGATATTATAACTTTGTTGTAGTAATTTCCTGACTTTGCTTTCCCTTATTTTACTTGGACAAAAATATGACTGTCATCACGTTACGACTTTACAACTTTTCTCCAATATTACTTTATTCTTGTGTCGTCATTTTACCGTTGCAATTTTCATCTAAATTATAGCTAACATAACTATTTGAAATGAAAAATCTCATACTTTGATGTTAATCCCTTTAGTTCTGATTTTTTTAAATATATAATTGAAAAGTAATAAATTTTTATGATTTTACAACATCAACACATTATTCACATTTTATCTTGAAGACTTTTCTTCTAATATTTGAAATTTATTAACTTGACTTATTTTGTCCATCCATCCATTTTTTTTTTTGCTGCTTATCCTCACAAGGGGCACGGGAGTGCTGGAGCCTATCAACAGCTATCAACGGGCAGGAGCCGGGGTACACCCTGAACTGGTCGCCAGCCTATCACAGGGCACATCGAGACAAACAACCGCACCTATGGGCAATTTAGAGTGTCCAATTAATGGACTTACTTTGTAATTTTCCTTTTTTAATTAGAAAAAGAAGACGTTAAAAGACAACTTCATTCTAGTTGCGTCCTCACATTATGGGATTATCATCATTACTTCAGGAGTTTTTAATTGGAGAATCATATTTTGTTGTCTTTTTAGCGTGGCCCCAGTAAGACTTTACACAATATTGAGACACCCCATTGCTGAAATTTTTCATTCTGGTAACTTTGCGTTTGTCTGGCCACTTGTTACGAGGCAGAATTTGTGAAACTGGGATTGACGACGACTCACAATAACCAAGACAAGCAGGAGAGAGTGATGCAGTCCATGCACTGGAATCCCCGCAAAAATATCATTATCCCATTTCAAGAAATCAAAAATGTCAAACCAACTCAGAATTTCCTTTAGGCAGTTTTTGTCTTTTTTTTTTTGCGGTTGCCAAATTTAATCAAAGATCTACAATACATTTTGCAGAGAGGCTTTTTAATTCGTGTGTGCTCCCTTCAAGACAATATAACTTCTTCTTGTGTTGTGCCTTTCATAATGCAAAACAATGTAATATTATTAAAAATGATATCCAGAATTCAGTTAATATACATATCCCGGGTGTCATTGGGCAGGCGGTGGGGTACACTCTGAACTGGTCGCCAGCCTATCGCAGGGCAAATGGAGACAGACAATAGTTGCACTCACAATCACACCTAGGGGCAATTTATCCATCCATCTATTTTCTTAGCTGCTTATCCTCACAAGGGTCACAGGAGTGCTGGAGCCTATCCAACCTGTCAACAGGCAGGAGGCAGGGGACACCCTGAACTGGTTGCCAGCCAATCACAATCCCACCTAGGAGCAATTTATAGTGTCCAATTAATGCTGCATGTTTTTGGGATGCGGGAGGAAACCGGAGTACCTGGAGAAAACCCGGAACATACAAACAGCACACGGGGTGGCCCGGGATTTGAATCCCGGTCCTCAGAACTGAGAGGCCAATCCTCAACAGCTGCACCATCGCGCCGCCCTAAATCCATATATACTCATTATGAACATACTCAATACACATATGATGGATGATGTCATATCTCAGTTCCATACATCAGCAGGTCGACGCATGAGGACGCTTGCGCTAAATTACGCCGCCGCGGGCACTAAGTCATCACATTATCGACTGACGTGTGATTGTCTCCCGGCTGTCCCCAGCGCTATTTAACGCCGTGACCGTCTATCTTGTGCGGTTCGAAAACACTCCCTGGCGGGGTTCCCGCCGGTTTGAATAGCATCAGGCCTAATGTCCACCCCCCTCCAGGCCTCTCGCCGCTGTAAACAATGGGCTGCCAAGGAAACGGACGCCTCGCTCTCCGCGCCCCTGATTGAATCTCCTCGTCCTCGCAGATGTACTAATTGAATTAGCTTTCGTGCCACGACGCGCAGCTTCGCAGCAGAAACATGTTAAGTGGCCTGCTGTGTGGGCTGTTTTTTTAACATAATCATAACCAAAGTGCACGATGTGGAAGCCGATTAAAATGTCAATAACACTCGATGACTGATTCAAGAATCAGTTACTACACACATTTTTGACACGGATGGTTTTCACTCCAGCAACTTGATCCAAAAATCAAACAAGAAGGTACATGTTCAGATATCGGCCAGTCATTTAATTTTGTTTTAATGCGCCCACTAGAATCTTCTAATTGTGAAGTTGATTATAAAATTGTGGGACTGCGATGTTTTTACTAGTTAACGAAAATGTCTGATGCATGCTAACACTGGTTTTATAGTTTACCTCAAATATTCAATTTTCATTACTTCCAAAAGAAAATTCATTTAAATGTCCACACAACTTGAGAGCATCCCAGAACGGATGACGATCGATATGAGAGAACCGACGATAGACATGAGAGAAAGGATGGTAGATATGACACAAACGAAAGACCCAATCGTAACTACACAAATGTAGAACGCCAAGAACGGAAGGAAGACGCCCAACGACCACTGAGAGCACAGCGTCACCGACCGGAAGTGAGACGAGGACCGGCGAGTCCTCGACTGAGACGAGTAGCTAGAAAGATGCACCATCTACACAACGTTCACGGCGGAGAAAACGCAACAGCACGCAAAACAATTGAACGGATGGTCGACTTGACGGCGAGAATAATTAAACCTGCCTTCTCCAGAAGTACTACGCGAGATTTGATCAGGGTGAGGTTGTTCAACCTTATCAGTTCTACTGGAGCGAATCGAACTGGATCCATCGACTCGCCGTCCTGCCTTGACAGAGGCTTAAAGGCGCCTCAAGGCCAAAAAGGTGTTTGTGATCTCCCGAAATGAAATGAGTAAACTTGAGTTGCACTGCACTATTCCAATAAAATGGAAAAGTCTGCCACTCATTCGGACATTTTATTGAACGGTGAAAGACTTACAAAGACTCTACAAAGAGGAGGCGGAACACAAGCGGAGTCGATTTGATGGTGAAATTGTTCTTCAATGGAGGAGACTTGACAAAAGTGCAACCACCATTATTGTTGTAACCCTCCTGACTTCAGAGGGTTCTTTTTGCTTTGAGTCAGTGCATGTAATAATCAGCTGAAGAGCCCCCCCTCCCCAAAAAAAAAAAAAAAAAATTATCATTACACAACCCAGTAGAGTGTCTCGTGACAAAAGACAACCGCACCTGTCGACCATCCCGGACACAATTGGGATATTTCATTTGCACGCGTGCGTAAAACCCTTTCATCCGCCATGCCCCCGCGTGGCTCGCCCCCTCGTCGGGCGGTCCTCGGGGCGTGACTGCACCGGGCCTCATCCCTCCTCTCCGGCGAGGAGAGCGCCATCAAAGCTTTTACTATCTATGTGACAGCACTGGAGAGCCTCCATTGAAAGCTCTCAGTGGCTCATTGTGTCTCACGAGCTGCTGGGGGCGAGAGGGTGACCTGTTTCGTAACCAGCCATCCATAAACATGAAGACGTGCTCCCTTTGCCGCTGAGTAGCTGCTCTTCGCTACGGCGTTTCAAAAAAAACCAAAAAAAAAACATACCAGATCTGACTGGTCACAGGAAAAATCTTTATGTTCGACTCAAGACATCTACATTTAATAACTGCAGCCAAGGTTTTCTGGTCACATGTCGTTACTGACACCAAACGGGGTTCCTGCAGATTTTTGGTCAACCAAAACCAATTTAGAAGACAATTGAGGTGAATGAGTGAGTCTCAATTTACCAGTCGATCCACGTTCCTACCCTCACTTATGGGCATGAGCTTTGCGTTGTGACCGAAAGAACAAGATCTCGGACAGTAGCGGCCGAAATGAGTTTCCTCCACAGGGTATCCGGGCTCTCCCTTAGAGATAGGGGGACAATCTCGGTCAACCGGGAGGGGCTCGGTGTCGAGCCTCTGATCCTCCGCATTGAGAGGAGCCAGATGAGGTGGCTGGGGCACCTGATGCCTCCCGGACGCCTCCCCGGTGAGGTGTTCCGGGCGTGTCCCACCGGAAAGAGACCCCGAGGACGACCCAGGACACGCCGGAGAGACTCTTGTCTCTCGGTTAGCTTGGGAACGCCTCGCAATGCCTTCAGAAGAGCTGGAAGAAGTGGCTGGGAAAAGGGAAGCTTGGGTATCTTTGCTAAAGCTACTACTGCTTCCTTTGCGACCTGTGGTAGATAATGGATGGATGGATGGATGGATGGATGGATGGATGGATGGATGGATGGATGGAGTGGCCAACAGACATTTGTGCTAGTTACACTTAATGAAAGTTTATTTTTCGATATTATTAGTGCTTTTTCATGCTTTTCTACTTATTCTTTAAAGTGCTAGTTGTCTTTATTAAAACATAACAAAAATTGTGTTTTTTGGGGTGCGGTCTTAGTGTCATTTCAGACGAAAGAAAAGGTTGATGGATGTTGTGAGGGAGGACATGAGGACTGTGAGAGTGAGAGAAGAGGATGGATGAGATGAGCTTAGATGGAAAAAGATGACACGCTGTGGCGACCCTTAACGGGACAAGCCGAAAGGAAAAGAAGAAGAAGAAGTCTTTGTGTAATTTCAATAGACATCATGTACGAATGAGTAAAGGTCAAGAAACAAGTTAAACTCGTAAGAACTGTGTCTCAGTTCTAACAATCCCTCAATAAATTAAAATGTATGCATTGCAACGCATAGCTAACCAAGACAGCAGCACCTACAGAGGCGCTCGATATTCAATATTTACTCCCGCACAGTAGCGCAGAATCCTCTTCTGTTTTTTGAGATGAGGGTTCCGATAGAGAGGAACGTGGCTGCTCCACAGTCGCCTTTTCATCTTATTGTTAGGGGAGCTATGTGGCTTATTTCTTATTCATATCATCCCCCCCCCCCCCCACTCGACTTGACATGAATGGTAAAATACTGGCATCGTTGTTTAGCATTCCAACAGATAAAACGAAGGTTTCCCACTTCAGCAGTTGAGTAAATAAAACACCCCAGTCACTGTTTGCAGAAATTGACAATTGTGTGCAACCGACTATTGTTTTATGCTTGATTTCGTGAAGAACTTAGAAAGTGTCCTTGGGTATTACTAAAGGAGCTTATAAATAAAGTACTGTATAAATTACTTTGGAAAATGAAAAATAAACATCTCTAACTCCACACAAAAATCTGTCGTCCACATGCTAAAGAAGCAGTTGGCGTCACAACCTCAAACCGCAACCGTCACAGGCTCCAAACCTAAATTTCGACATTCTGGTTCATCAAAACCAAACATTGGCGGTCCACGGCCAACCCTCCTTTACTTCAAACCAGTGCAGCAGCACTGATTGAATACTTCAGATATGTAGAAGACTCACATTGAGCAAAGACACGAAAAGCCCGTATCCTCACTGGATATTCACCTCGGTGATGGTTTGCTTGATGGTGTGTGCGTGTGCAGTTAAAATATGGCCAAAAGCACTTTGGCACGCCGGCTTGTACATTTGCAGGTTCATGTCCCGGTGAGAAGCTAATAAATATTAGATGTGATTGAACAGCGCTTCCTATCAGCCGGAGCCAAGGTTCATAGCGCTTTTAACGCACCAAAATTCATCCTGGCCATACGGCTGAACTACTTTTAGGAGGATTTTATGACACAAGACTCTTTAATTAGGAGCGGCGTGTTAGACTGGGGACAAAGAATTCGTGTCCTTGGATTTGGCTAACCATGAAATATTATTACAGTTCAAGAAAGTCTTCTGAGCAATATACAGTAAAGTTGCGCCTTGAGGTATGAATTGAATTTGTTCCGTGACCATGCTCAGACTTCAAAACACTCGCATCTCAAAGGATTCGTTCCCATTCACATTCTGAGAATTGCCAATAATCCGTTCCATCCTCCTCACAAAAAAAAAATAAAACTGTTACTCTTGTTCTTTGTACTTCATAAAAGCATACACTCATGACTCATGTGATAAATTCCAACTCATGCACTTCAGTTATCCCGTGCGAAGGAAAGTCAAAGCTACGACATTAAAAGATTCACACCACGTACCAACATTGAACCACAACTTGAATTCTTATTGGCCCTCGTCTCAAACTCTTGCCGGGATTTTCTGCTGTATTGTGGCTCACCTACGAGGGACTCTGCTCCATCCCACCCTTTTCGGTGGAACACAGAAATATGTAATGGCTTCACATGTAGGAAAGGAGAGCTACGCTCACGGTTGCACGTTTCAGCTGCCAAATGTCACTTTTTCGCCTCTCGACATGTCCAAACCATCAAAGTCTGCTCTCTCTAACCTCGTCTCTAAAACATCCAACTTTGGCTGTCTCTCTAATGGTTTGGGGTTGTCTTGCTGAAATAAACAGGGCCATCCAAGAAAAAGACAAGCAGGGGCGTCCAAGAAAAAGACATTGCTTGGATGGCAGCATAAAAAACCTGTATGTACTGTTCAGCAATAATGGTGCCTTCCCAGATGTGTAAGTTACCCATGCCATCGGCGCTAACAGAGCCCCGTACCGTCACAGATGCAGACTTTTGAAATTTGCGTCCATAACATTCTTCAGTGCCACCGTCACTCATCCGAACCGCTCTCTTCTTTGTTATCATTTCTGGCCGTCCAGATGCCCCTGTGGCATCTCTCGCAGGTCGGGTTTGGTACTGCGACAGACCTCTGGTTTTGGAAGGAGACTCTGGATCTATTATTATTTACGTGGTGTGCTGCGTCGGAAACACCGGGGCAAGACAGTTATCGGGAAATCTACTTATTAACCAACTGAGGCGGACTAGAGTCCAGTCGAGGAAGAGAAACGTCCTCCCGCCACCTCCCTGACAATGCAGGCTTCCCATCCAGGACAGCCTCGTAGCCACTCGCCAATCTGTATGAGAGGCGCATCGCCTCCCGAGGTGGCACACATACAAACGCAGCGCCGCATGCAAACAAGGCTGTGCGTGCTTAAAAGACGACGGCGAAAGAGGGAGGCGGGTGACGTAACGGCACGTCGGCCCACATGTGCGACGCGAAGTCAAGGTCATTCATTGATAGAATTGGAATCGGACGGCGCCGCGGAGACGAGATGCTGCATGCGTTGATATTAAAAATGAAAAATCCACATTGGCTCGACTGAACTGTAGGGACTCTTGCCAAAGTGTCTGCTTTGCTAGACTGAAGTGAGAAAGATCACAAATCACTTCCTAATCAGTTGATCGATTGATCGATTGTCTGATTTCATGGGTAAACCCCCTTCCAAAAACAAAGTCATGCTGATTAGTAGTGAAGCCCCCCCACCATGACTTTCATTCACAAACACGAGCCCGGAGACTCCAAAATATGTCCTGCGTTGGACTCCCCAAACGCAAGATGAATTTGGATGCGCCATGTCAGACGGGACAAGGGGGGAGAAAAAAAAAAAAGGAACCACATCCATGCCACGTTTTTAAAATATAAACTTTACTTAAAAACACACGCACATTGACGAGGAGGGAGCTCAGCGTGCCGTGACTCACCTAACTTTTGCTGCCACGGACGATATCGCGTCGTTTCTCAAATTCCTCCTTTTGGACACGGCGGTTCCCATGCTGGCATGGAAACGACGCAGACGGAAAGCAGATCATTCCCACCACGAATAACTAAACACACACACACACGCACACTCTTGTCTCTCTCTGCTTCTCGTGGTCGGATGGAGGGAATGCGACAAAAAAGAGGAAATCCGCCAGCACCAAAAAGGGGAGCACGTGCGGTGTAGACCGCGTGGAAATACACACGGAGTCCTCCTCACTCTCTGCTCTGTCTTTCATTGATGTGCACAAACACAGCCAGAGAGAGAGAGAAAGAGAGAGAGAGAGAGAGAGAGAGAGAGAGAGAGGGTGGAGAAATCATCACAGCATCAGCATCAGCAGCAGCAGCAGCACAGAGGGAGGGGGCGTGGAGGCGGGATGTGACGGACACAAGCGGTGGCATTCCCTGCAGGAACCCCTGCAATGTGTGGACCGGTCATCGCTTGCGTGTTATGTATCGTTACTCATATTTGCGCACATAGGAAATGACGAAAATTGATTTCTTCGGTGCCGGGGTCAAGCCGGGGCCAGCGTAAAAATCTTTACGAGGTGAACAGCCGATGTTTCAAGGAAATATAAGTGTATATACACATACACACACACAAAACTATTCATACAACTGAATTGTGCAAAATAAATAAACTGCCATTACAGTATTATTACTTACCCTTTTAGTGGGATGGAAGCAGGGAAGTGGAGTGCAAGGCTTGTTCTTTCCCCCCTCATTTGTACCTGCCAAACAAAATTAAAAAGATAACTGCGATTGAATAAAACTAAAACAAAACCATTTCACATGTGAAAGAAGTAAATCGTTGTGTAAATTAACCTTTTGATATTGTCGGAGTCGCAAACATTGCTGAACTTATTGAGTGTTGTAAAAGTGCACAAAAAAAAAAAAAAAAGTCTGCTGCGGAATTATAAAGCTAGAATAAAGTAAAATTACTCGCCCTTTCATCTAATGCAGTAATGAACACCGAAAACAAGACTTGCCCCCCCGCAACAAGTTCTTTTTCCGGTTGTCCACAATAACGGCCTGCTACCCCAATAGAGTTCATGACTTTTGTTTACGTCGTTGTTTATCGCCGGTCAAGCTAAGCATTGCTCAATGCTAAATCGGTTGGAGACAACACGGAAATAGGTCTATTAGCACGACGCCCAGAGTCTTGTCCGATACCGTTAGACATTTAGAAGGTGAAAATAGACGACGGTATGTGGAAAAATTAGAGAAGCTCCGCAAAGACGACCCGTATTTAATGCGGAAGTCAATGTTTCTCCGATAAGAAATTGGACTGTTAATTTGCTTCCGCTTGTCTTGGACAACTGGATATGCACATGGATCTGGTGAATAAGTCGTCGAGGTTTACACGTAAAAGTTTGAAAGCGTAAAAAAGTCTGGACGCATATGAACACAATCAGGAATAAATCCCACATAGTGACGGTTTTGACGGTGTTCGGCCACACGTTAACCTTTGCCGGAATCCATCGATCTTTTCAGCTAGTATTCAATACAAATACTAATATTTAAATAAATGACCCCTGGTCTTACACAAACTCGGATTCATTAACTACAATTGAAAAAAAAAAAACAAAAAACGAGGGTTGACGGCTCGTGAACGCGGACGTGTGTTCGGCGACATTAACTTTTTCTGGAATCCATTGATCTTTTCAGCTTGTCCTCAATACAAATGCAAATATTTAAATAAATGACCCCTGGTTTTACACAAACTCTCATTCATCAGCTATGATTGAAAAAATAAAATAGAGGATGGAGTCATCTCCACGGAACGTACACAGAAGCGATTGCGGCCACACTTAACCACCGTAAACATCTGCGACAGACAGTTTTTTTTTTGGAACACGCATTGTTCTCAAATGAGCCAACTCGGCATCATAAAAACTTTTGGGTAATTTGAGATTGAGAGGAATAATTCCTACCTGAAATGAAGCCATTGCTACAAAGGCGTGTGTGCATTTTGCTTTTTCCATTTTGCCATCCATCACGTTTAATTGGCGAAATCCAGCGATATTTTCTGGTCATTTCAGCTGGTATTCCATAGAATGATCTCTTTTAATATCTGTCTCGTCTATTGTGACAACCAACAGCACAACAGGTCTCGGGTATTGTAAATATTCTCCTCCGCTTCAATGTCTCCCACAATGTCAAGCAGCTCTGTTTTGACCGGCAATATGGCGCCGTAAAAATGGCGACGTCACGTGCTGTATTTGCTAAAGATTCTAACAAAGCGCTGTGAACTCTCAGCGTATGGCCGGAGTGACGGATCAATCATGTGAACTACAAACTTGGGGGGCAGATCGTGCATTTGGTATAAAAGAGCCCACACGTGCAGGCACACTCATCATGCAAAAAGATAACAGCCTGGAGGCAAATTGCGTCGTAACGGACGATTAGCCGTCGAACAGCAAATCAATCTCTCCTTCAACCCCAGGGTCAATTCAATAGCATCGCAAATTCACAAGATGTCCTTGGGCGTTTTATAGATTTTGGTATGTACACAGCATGCACCACGCACACGGTTGCGGGACTACACGGAGATTGGGAAAAAAAAAAAAAAACGAATAAAAATCAATAAATAACGTGAAGCACCACAGGGCTGGTTTGTCCGGTAAGTAATAAATTATTCTAGGCGACTTTGACCGAGACTGTGCGAGCGTGCGCCAATGGACTGCAGATGAGGGATGAACGGGGGGAAAAGGCAAAGAAATAAAAGAGGATGGGGAAATGTGAACGGGCATCGGGGGGACACGGCGAAGGGAGGCGGTAGGTCATGTTTTACTGCTCAAAAAAAGAAAAAAAAAAAGAGGGACACGCATGTCAAACAGAGAAATTGAAGGGCCTGAAAGACACATCGGTCATAAAATCACATCGACCAAAGATGTTTTTTTACTGACCCTGATGGCATGTCAGCGATTGATTGCAATACAGATTAATAGTGCAGTCAACAATGGAGAGGCTTTGTGTGTATTTTTTTTAAACTTTGGGTTGACACTTCTTCTTCTTCATGTTCCCCCACGCCCGTCCATCATACATGTAGCTTCAGCGATTCGACGCCACCTACGATATTGTCCAGCTCTTCGATCCATCCACGTTTCCACCCTTTCATCTCCCTCTTCCAGTACTCCTTTCAGTCACATCTTCAAACAGGGTCGCCCTCCATGTCTTCTTCCCTTCCCCGGTGGCGTCCATTTCATTGCCGTTGTGACAAATTCTAATGTCTGGTGGTCTCGGGATGTTCCGGCGAATTTCAACTGTCGTTCTGCGACACTTTTTGCTCTCTCTGGGACATTTTCGTTATTGATGTGGTCTTTGAATTTTTACCTGACGCATCACTGACCCAATTTACGAGCAATTCTTACTTTGCAGATCGGGGTCTGCAACACGACAGCGCTCTAAACTTTTCATTTTGTTCGCGTTGGTATTGTTTCAGAGCTTTCAGAATCAATGAAAACAGGCTCCCGCTTTCCTCAGTCTGCAAACGACATCCCTTTTCCACATCACCTTTGCTATCGATTACACCGCCCAGATCACTAAACCGATCTACAGTCTCAGTTTATTGCTATTCAATATTGGTCTGTCGTGTCTGGTTTTGCAGCCGGAAAAAAAGTAGCCGTTTAACCGAGGTGTATGCTAGTTACGGTGACAACACTAACAATATCTCTTAATCCGGTCCATCGAACATGAACATCAAATAAAAAAAAAAATGATTGCCTCCCTCACCTGTACGACAAGGATCTTGAAAGATTTGTGCTCTTTTTGTCACCCTGACCTCAGAATGCTCCACTTAAAGCCCATCACTTTGTCACTGAAGCTCATTCTCATGACGGAGGCGGGCTTGAGATGAGGGAGGACAAAAATAACGAGGACTTGCAAGGACGAGATGCAGATTAAAAAGGTGGAAGGAGACGTATGCGTGTTTGCTAACGGGGGCAAGAGGGAGTGGCGCACAGCATTAGGCCGCTGACGTCTCGCGTGAGTGAAACGCCGCCGTGCACGCTCACCTGCCTTGGCCCGGGCGGGGCCGGGTCAGGCGAGATGGATGGCGGCAGTAAAGTGACGCAAGCGAGGCGTCGGAATGAAGTGCACTGGTGGAAGGAGAGATTTTCATTCGTGGAAGATTGATAGCGTAATCCGTGTGCGGGTTGGAGAAACCATGTGTGTGTGTGTGTGTGTCTCAGAATGCTCTTTCGATTCCCACTTTAAAAGGAATATGTAAATTGCACATCGATACATTTCTGAAACGAGGGGTTCACAGTGAATATTTCCAGGGCAGAGCCTTAATCACAGACTTTGGTCGAAATCACTTTTTACGATGAGTTATTACCGTATTTTCCGCACTATAAGGCGCCTTTAATTTTCTCAAAACCCGACAGTGCGCCTTATAATCCGGTGGGTCTTATATATGGATCAATATTGAGCCTTTAGTGCAGCTCCATCTAATGGATGCATAACGTAACCGCAGCCTCTACTGCAGCGTCTATTCTACGCGCCTTATAATGCGGTGCGCCTTATATATGAAAAAAAGTTCTAAAATGGGCCATTCAGTGACAGTGCGCCTTATAATGCGGTGTGCCTTATAGTGCGGAAGATACAGTACTTGATATTTGTGCTTTAAATGAGACATGCATTTCTTTCAATTTAAAAAAACAAAAACTAACTTTATGTCTGCAACATTCTTTTGCCAAGGAAGCACACACATGAAGACAATAAATGACTTTCACATGTGGTGACAGCTGTTCATACACTACACAAGGACATGTTAACTCGGAAATCATGCTAATCTACCATTTTGCTTTGAGATGATCGCAGGTTGGCCGCAAAGGTGGAGGGTGTGGGTGTTTCCGAAAAATTGTGTTTAAAGGGACACTGTGTAGGACAGGGGTGCTCAAGGCGTCGATCGCGACGGCGTGCCGTGAGAAAAAAAAATGAATAAAAAAGACATCAGCTGAATTTTTCTGACCTTTAGCTCACCACATGTGCAATCAACGACAGTACAGGGATTACAATTCACGAATGATAACACATATCAGCAGACATCAACTGAAAATGAGCCAAAATTAAATCCTAAAATTCTAGAAAAATTACGTTTGGGACCTTTAAGACCAGAAGAAGTCTGAGGCAACAACCAAACGGGCATTGGTGTTGTGCCAATAGCAGAAAAACAAATGGACATTTTCACCCGGATGTTAATGCGCAAAATATTTTTGGAGCATCAGGAAGCCGTGAAAGAGGCCATTCATTTGGTTTATGAATAATGGCGATGAACAACCCAACCGATTTCAAGAGAGCCGACACACATCTTCCCAGAACCCCACATTTCTTCTTCTACGCTGCCCCCCCCCCACCACCACCACCTCTTGAGATAGTCCAGCTGCAGGAGAAAGACCTCAAACAAGGTCACGCGGCAGACATTTATCCCCCACTGCGTTTGAGGACGCGCGCCAGCACATCAATTTAGCCGTGAGAAGCACGAGTGCATACAATTACAAAAGCGAGCCGCGATGGATAAACGGAGCGTGAAAAGCCGTCCAGAGGGGGGCAGTCGGCAAGCTTGGTAGGAAAGAAAGTGCCATGGAGGCAGATCCTTATCAAGAACTTGGGAGTGCAGCGGGCAAACACTTCACGTTTAGTAGAGCAGCCGCCGGCACAAGCGAAAAACAACGCAATAAATGTCTGAAGTTTATTTTAGCTTTGGAACTAGCTTGGATTGCTCTCTAATTACAATGCTTAGCCCATGTGATCACTTGGTCGACCTGGGCTGTCTTTTCATTTGCACTCAAATTCTTTCTTTCTGCTACGTTTACAGCCCATAGACCATAAGAAACTCACTTTGTCTGAATTACGCAAAGAAAATCACCAAACAAAATGTTATTTCAATATATTACATAAGCAAATAAACCCTAACCCTTCCAATCCAGATTAAAAACAAATTTTTTTCTCATAAATTTACAGTACAGCACTTTCACTTTTCAGTGATATTTCTTGGACTAAAAGCTGTTTTAATTGTACTTTTTCAAATGTTTTTATTTATGTATTTGAACGCTTTTATTCATGTAAAGTGCACTGAGTTAGCTTCTTGTACAAATGCGCTCCCTTACTTGCTATTTTTGTAAATCCTGTACCCACTATTGCTCCTGAAACAATGCAAATTCCCCCATTATGGTGCTGATAAAGGTTATCTTCATTTATATTATGAATATTGCTTCTATGAATATACTTTCAACCCTCCTCGGCCGCTCTTCTCAAGGGACATATGCAGTGACTAACCGATTCATTTCCTGTGTCTCTGTGCATTAATTACTCCCCAGACACTTTTTTCGTTTTTAATTTCTTTGCTATTTTGCTGCCCAAAGTTAGTTACGCTCCACTTTAACGCGGTTCCAGCCAGACACGTGTGACAACTGTCCTGTGTCACCCAATTGCTTATTTCTGTATTCGGTGACTACGTCACAGCAATTAGCACGGCTTCTCTGTCTTTCTCCTGTTAATTAATTCCTCCTCATCCTCCCTTTGTGCAAACGATACTTGTGCGAAGTGTATCTTAGTCTCTACCATGGATGATGGATCCCATGAATAGTTACTTATATTGCCTTGACACCGAACGTGAATCGAACTTTCACATCCGCGGCTCCTCCACTCGGCACAAAATAGCGTGCACTAAGCATTCCCTTATAGTACACGGACAGTGGAAAGCAAAGAGTTGTATGGACAGTCGACATCACTCAATGCTCAAGATTGTCAAACAGCACAAACAGCTGAGGCTCAAGCCCGCAACAGTAGCGCCAAAAGCTCCAAGTCGAGGTCCTTCAGTCAACAAAAGTTCAATACCAACTCCTGCTTAGAGTCTGCTATCAAATTAACGGGAATGGAACAAACAGGAAGTAAAAACCTACCAAAATTAAAGCAGTACCAGTGCGAGAACAAACAAGCATTGCCCCGGTCAGCCACATAAGGTGGTCATTGTCTACTAGCAGTACACAGAAACACTAACGGGACAAAAGTACGTTTCTACTTTAAATAAGTCACGGTAAAGTCCGCTGCATTTTACTTCTTCTCCTCTTTACCAATGGAAGTGCATTCCATCTGCTCTCTCGCACCGTATTGTTGACCAAGTATTTGAAGTCGTCCACTCTCGCTATCTCTTCTCCCTGGAGCTTCACTCTTCCTCCTCCGTCCCTCACATTCACTCTGTTTGACTTCGGCTAATCTTCCTTCCTCTCCTTTCCGGTGCGTGCCACCATCTTTCCAATTGTTCCTCCGCCTGCTCCCTGCTTTCACTGCAGATCACAACATCATCTGCGAACATCATGATCCAAGGGGATTCCAGTCTTTCCTTATCTGTCAGCCTATCCATTACTACCACAAACAGGAAGGGGCTCAGGGCGGATCCCTGATGCACACCCGCCTCCACCTTAAATTCTTCTGACACACGTCACCGCTGTTCTGCTGCCCTCATACATGCCCTGTACTATTCTAACATATTTCTCCTCCACACCAGACTTGCGCGCGCATGGAATGGAATGGAAGTGCATTCTCTCCAGTCCGCACTTGTGATGAATTTGATTTAACAAGAGGTGCAATGCTCCTATTTGGGTGAAATGAAATAAAGGGCGTTAATATGATAGCTGAGAGCACAGAGTACTTGGCATTATCTAACATTTCCAAAATGCCTCATTCACTCCTCCACCTTCTCCCTGCAGATTGGGAGCACATCTTTCAGGATTTAATCATCGCAGACAGCTAACCTGAACTCCCTCTCATGACGGTGACTCATCTCTCTGTTCCGCGCGCTCTCCTCCGTGCTTGCCAAAAGTCGTCTGGATGGTAATTGTCATTCCGCCTGGTTAGCGGGAATCCCCGCAGTCACGGAGTCCACCCACGCCCCAACCGGGTGACATTCAGCCGGCTGCGATAAATGAGCCTTGGAATCCCATGGTCGATGTGAGAGAATAAAAGGTCCTAATTCGTTGGCATGATAAGGGTGTCCACGTTGCGGAGAAGGACAAAGAGCAGTTGTCACCTTCATACTGAACATTCCAGTTATTACTTAGCTATTGCCTAATACCTGCAGTTCCTCCGACTTACAATTTGTTTTGGATCTTTTATTTTTTGATTATTCATTTCAATTCGAATTCCCGTTCTTAAGGCGATGTAAGACAGCATAAACAAAAAAAGAAGAACAGAAAAATTTAAAAAACAAAGAATATACACGAGAAGTGAAATGACGTAAAGCGGGCTCCACAAATACTAATTTTTAACATCTTAATGAATTCTTCCTAAAATGTTAGACCCCACAGGATGAGGACAAAAGTTGGCATGTGTTGCTGCTGCTCTTATAGAGCTCGCGTGCATGACGTCACCATTTTCACGGCGCCATATTGCCGGTCAAACAGAGCTGCTCGACATTGAACCGGAGGAGAATATTTACAATACCCGAGACCTGTTGTGGTCTTGGTTGTCACAACAGACGAGACAGATATTCAAAGAGATCATTCTAAGCAATACCAGCTGAAAAGACCAGAAAATATCGATGGATTTTGGCAATTAAACATGATGGATGGCGCCCAACCAAAATACACACACACACACACACACACCTGTGTACGATCGCTTCATTTCAGGTAGGAATTATTCTTTTCAATCTCAAATTGCCAAAAAGCATTTACAATGCCAAGTTGGCTCATTTGAGAACAATGTGTGTTTAAAAAAAACAAACAAAAAAAACTGTCGCAGAAGTTTATGGAGGTTATGTATGACCACAGTCGCTTCCATATACGTTCCATGGAGACGACTCTGAACCCCCAGAATCGTAGTTAATGAATGAGAGTTTGTGTAAAACCACGGGTCATTTATTTAAATATTAGTATTTGTATTTGTATTTAATACCAGCTGAAATGATCGATGGATTCCGGCAAAGGTTAACGTGTGGCCGAACACGCTTCCACGTTCACAAGCCGTCAAAACTGTCACTATGTGGGATTTATTCCTGCTGAGAACAGATCCAGCAGCAAAGTATTCGTATGCGTCCAGACTTTTTATACGCTTTCTCTCAACGTCTTACTCACCAGATCCGTGTGTGGATCCAGTTGTCCAAGACAAGGGGAAACGGATGAACAGTCCAATTTCTTATCAGTGAAAACATGGATTTCCCCATTAAATATGCGTCCTCGATTCTGAGTTTATCTGATTTTTCCACGTAACTTCGTTTATTTTCACCTTCTAAATGTCTGACGGTATCAGACAAGACTCTGGGCGTCGTGCTACAAGACGTATTTCCGTGCCGTCTCCAACCGACTTAGCATTGACCAATGCTTAGCTTGACCGGCAATATGGCGAGGTAAACCAAAGTCATGTGATTTTACGACATAGGTGCATGAGCTCTATATAGTGTGTGGCGTACTCGAGATGACCAACACAGCATACTAAACACGAAACCTCGACCAACAACCTTGAATATACGCCCCAAACGTGATGCCTTTTGCAGTACTAAGACGGACCTGAAAGATGCAGCATATTGCTTCAAAGCATTCAGAAAAAATATACACACAAAAAAAATAATAAATCCAGTTTAATGAAGAGTTAATAAATAAATACAAGCTATGCTATCTGTACGCTTGCCAACTGCAATGCGGTGGCAGTCCAAGCTTGAAAGGCACCCTGCGCGGAACCTCCCTTTGTGCTTTTAATTAACCAAAGCACAAAGCAGTTGTAACCCTGTCATGACACTGCTGTCACTTTTCATCACTAATGAGTGACCTTAACTCCCCACAAAATACCGGCAACTATGATCAACGAAGACGCCATAACAACCACAACCTCTCATTTTAACATCCACCCATGCCGATGATTTACATACGATGGCCAAAGAAAATGATTTTGCGTTCCTGTTTTTTTTGCGGGAAAAAAACACTGATTGGAAACTGCTCTTAATGCAGAGTTGCCACGGAAGTCAACTACCATCCCATTTTCCTTGAATTTTTTTTTTTTGCTTTGGTGCGCACAATGTCCTCCTCCATCAGGCAGTCGTGTATGCCAGACGATGTAGCCACTTACTCTCTTTCAGCGTGCACAGTCGGTCACTTTACTCACCACTACAAACACTTTATCTGTACAAGATTGTTGACAGTCAAGCGATGGATGCCCCCCCCCGGACCGCAAAGGCAGCCATTACTCTCGCCTCTGTGATGCGGATGCTTCGGGACAAAAGCTAGCACCGCGCTTCTAAAAAGCTCCTTCAGCGTTAAGGTCAAACAGACACGTTTCCACGGTGGTTTGTGTTTGGGATGGCAGAAGCTCTTAATTCACTCTGACCGCTTCTGGCTGAATGGGAGGTTCAGGTGTGAACGATGCGTTTATGTCGGGACGTCTAAAGCATTTAACTCCACCACGGGCAAATACCAATATAATCTATTTTCCTCCTTTAATTCTACTTAATCAAAATGTTCTGAACAACAATACAGCAAAGAAAAACAAAAGTCAAAATGTTCATGCATTGCCTTTTATGGGACTGTCAACCTCCCCAACATGGCCACCATGTAGGCACGTCGGTCAGTTGGGTTGCTACTGCGCGCTGGCAGATCTACTCTTCATATCTATAAATCAGATGTGGCTGTGTTGAGAATTAACCAATCACATTCAAACTCATGTTGCTCTGTTTCTGATTACTCCAAACCCTTTTTTTTTTTTTTGTTTGGCTAAAGCTATTGCGCTAACACTGTCCACCATTTTTTAACTGTTCAGAATGGACCTTTCCGACCTGTCAATCTCTCGTATGTTAATAGCCAATCAGACACGCCCCTCTCGCCGTATTGTCCCACTAGCAATGCTGGTTGTCAGTAGCGTGCGCTTGGAAAAGTTAATGTTACGAAGAAAATGGTCCTCAGAACGTGCAATTCTGATGAAAGATATCCTGCTAGTTTACAAGGGGGCCCGCTTGATTCATTTTCCAAATCCCAAAACAGAGTTGACGAAGTGTCTACGATGGGTTAAGCCTCGCGGAAGAGCGCACGTATGACTGAATGTGGACAATATCAACAAACACAAGGGTGTATGTTCGAAGGTAAGTGAGGGAGAAGTATCTTCTCTGAGTTTAATTTCACTATTATCAGTGCTTTATACATTGCAGGAGAACAAATTTGTTAGCGTATCACTAACCTGCTGAATGAAGTGTGGAATGTTTTATGCCGAAGAGTCGAGTTAGTGAGATGTAAATGCTCGAAATCATGGAAGATAAATATCTATTTGGCCATTTGTATCACATCAGACATTTAAGACAGAGCACCGGGTTCCATTACGAGCCAAGTCAAATGAATACACCCACTCACAAGACTACAATGATATTACTCATGATCTTTCCAAGTAAAAAGTACTCACCCTGCTTTACATGCGCAGTACGATTCCACTATTTTATCCTGTTGGATTTGTGAGGCATTGAACCTTTTTACATCGACCGCCAATGTTTCCCTGTCACTCTGATATTGCGTCCTGCTCCGTCCAAAATCTTAACACCCTGTACATATCCTTGCGTGAAATAGTTGAGACCTCTCTGTAGAACTCTCTTGGATTAGTCTTGCGCATTTGGCAAAAAAACATACCGCAATGTTACCGGGAAGAGAATCCACTTCAAACCTGTTCTGTTCAGTCACCATTTTGGAAGATTGTGAGAGATGGCAACTGTCGCTAAGGGGGGGCGGAGCCGAAGCTCGCCAGTTGGAAAGGTCCATTACGAACATCTCCAAACAGTAGTCACTGCACAAACCTTTCAGGATGCTGCTAGAAAGGGGGAGAGGGGGGGGGGGGGAGTCTACTCCACCTGTGGGAAAAGATTGATCTCAGTTTCACTTTATATCACCAAAACCTGGCATTGCAACAGGAGTTATGCAGACTTTTTATATTCCACCATTGATTAAAGCATTGGCCCACCTGACCATTGCAGCCACATGAAGAGGAAATGCAAGAAAAATCAATTTTGTCCACCTTTTTTGCAGCCACCACTCTTCTTCCACTTTCCATTCCAAACATTTTAGTGTCTTTCAGAACAAGGCCCTTCCCCTGAGCCTGATGAATCGATTGATTAAAAACGTCGGGAGTTAATAGTTTACTCTCGTGCCCGGACCGAAGATCTTACGGACGAATCTTAGTCTATAATGAATTTGGAGATACAATAGTTGGTCATGTATGTGTGCTCACTGCAATGGAAGCGAATTTACCACCTTGTTAGCGGTGACATAACTCTTCCTAAGAGGGTAACCCCACGATCTCATTACTAGTCCAGAATCGCCTCGCCAAGACAAACGACATCCGCATCGGCTTCAGGTTCGACCCACGCACGTGTGTCTCTCTGAGGGAAGGCCTTCCTCCTACGTGACATCCATGCCTACCCCCACCTTGGCTCACCTTGCTACTGCAACAGACCGATTTTCTTCCCCTCGCAGCCTCCGTCGTCCTTACCTTCCCTCTCAGGCGACGTATTCCTGCCGCGAAGCTCAAGCCACGCGCGTCAGCGATCGAGAGGTCGGTGGAAAGAATGTCGAGCCTGAATGAAGGCAGACAAAAGAGGAGGTCACAAAGAGGAGGGGAAGGTTCTGCGTAGTAATTCAAATGGACCAGGTTTGGGGCATCGAATGAGGACAGTTTTGAGTTTTGGTGATAAACCTCGTCATGTTTTCATCCATCCATTTTCTATTGAGTGTCCTCATTGTGGTCGTGTGGCGTGCTTGAGCTGGAAAATATCACAGGCCAGTGCAGCGCAAAACCAGCTGCAGGGCACATACAGTGTAAAAACACTAAAAGATCACATAAAGTAACAACATTAATAGGGGCTATGGAGCGTACAACTCAATTATCAACAAATTAAATCTTTTTGAGCGCAGAAGTAATTTAGTTTTCGACATACACAATAGGGAAAAAGCTTTGAAATGGTTTATCTTCAGCTCATTTATATCACGTAACTAGAGAGACCAAAAAAAAAATACCTGTATTATCATTCAAACCTACGACCAATTTTGACTCTTCAATGAAACCAAAAAGCACGTTTTTGGAGTGTTAGGAAGCTGCTGTACATGAAGAAAACTTACACAAGCACGTGGAGAAGAGGACCAAACACAGATTGTCAGAACTGTGAGGCAGACGAGACAACCATAACACCACTGCGCTGCCCCAGTTCTTTATGACTTCATCAATATTTTGTAAATTGCTCTCCCCAAAGAAGCATCAATGCTCTCCAAAACCACAAAACAATTCCAGGCGCCATACAAAGACTGATTATTTGTTGTACATTGAGAATACTACTGTGTATGTGAGTGTCTTCGGTGCAGCGTTAGTACATGCTACAATGCAAAGATATTGGGAAACTTCCAGTGAATGAATGAATAAAGGGAGCAAGGCCAGGGTCGGCTTGTCCTCCAATCATCATTTTCGATGGACGCCGTCAATGAGGTAATTCACGCAATCGGGTTTCCTGTTGCGCTCTAATTCTCTGAATTCCCTTTACAGGTATATTAAATAGCGTTATTTTGGTGGCTATAGATGATGCTCTAATCTGTCTGCAAACAAAGCAAACGTCTATTAGATACAAGATGATGTCCGTGGGGTTTATTGCATAAAAACACTCTGGAATTATGAATCCATTTTCCTAAGGATCAATTTCAATCTTCACGCTCCCTCAGGGAAATGCAGCAAGAGCCTATTAATGAGCACGCAGAGGGGGGAAGAGACCGCCACTGAGGCCTGGGAGAGAAGGGAAGCAGAAACTCAAAACTGGATCGATATATCTTTTAAAAAAAAAAAAAAAAAAAAAAAAAAAAAAAAGAGGGGGGGGGGGAGTTCACCGCCCCCCCCCCCAAAAAAAAGTGGTGAAAAGAAGCGAGGCCTACAGGAAATGAGTATTTTTCGACTGAAAGGCGACGTACGGCGGCGACCACAGGTTACTATTAATTTCACAACGAAGTGTCTTTGGTGTCGTCATCAGAATAACTAACTCGGCTATCATGGAAATGTAACACAATCATGAAATTATGAGATCTTATTATAAGCGGTCCAACACTTGCACGCATACCAGTGAAATGAAGTCTCTTTACTTAATGCTATGCCATTTTTCCATTGTATAACACATGGCGTGTACTGTACCTCACACTGCTGTACTGATGTGTAATTAGTGGTTACAATTTTTTTTTTTACTTTATTGTCCACAAGTTATTTTGATCATGTATCGTAGAGTCCCCCAATGGCTGAAACAGTGGCGATGCGGAGAAAATATATTCACACGTTTCATCACAACATGCGTGCAGACGGCTGTTGTCGCGCTTAACATGGCCACGCTGTCATAATTAACTATCAACTTACATAAACCTTTTTTAAAATCCATCCATCCATCCATCCATTTTCTTCACCGCTTATCCTCACGAGGGTCGCAGGGATTGCTGGAGCCTATCCCAGCTGTCAAGGGGCAGGAAGCAGTGTACACCCTGAACCGGTGTTGGCCCTTTTATAAATTTCAAATATATTGGATTTGTTCATCAGTAAAGTCAGCCTGCTAACTGAATCTTGTTACTCAGTGACGGTGATCAAGTATTCATAAAATGCTGGCCAAAAATGTTCACCCTGTCATTGTACAAATATGCATTTTTAACAGCAACACGTATACAGTATGTAATACATTTACTATAATGTTCAATGTAAAATCTAGTTTTCTCTACTTTATTTTCCACATTATAAGGCGCACCTTCAATGACTGGCCTATTTTAAAACTTTTTTCATATATAAGGCGCATAGAATAGACGCTACAGTAGAGGCTGGGGTTACGTGATGCATCCATTAGATTGGCTGCGCTAATGGCTCAATATTGATCCATATATAATGCGCACCTGATTATAATGCGCACGCAAGTTTTGAGAAAATTAAAGGCTATTAGGTCCGCCTTATAGTGGAGAAAATATAGTATTTTGTTTTTGGGGAGGGTGGGAGAATCTCAAAAGCAAGCTGTTGTGATTTTGACTCAGGGGTCACATGAGCAGCAGCAGGACTGGAACTCACCACACTGAACTAGTAGTGAGAGAATTGCGAGTGGAGAAGAGTTTGTGACTTTTAAACAGACAGCCAGCTTTTGATTTATGGGAGATTAAATAGAGCCGTGCAAATGCTCACATAAAATATCCCCGTGTCTACCTTTCCTTAGCACGCTTTGTCGTCCTTTGCCTGAGTTTCATTGCCTGCCATCCTTCTCCTTGTGCCTGCAGGGCATCTGAGAAATGGGGACAAAAAAGGACTGGGGAAAAAAAGGTAAATGGGTCACGTCAGTTGCATATTAATGTGATGTAAGAGCATAAAATCTACGCAAAGAGTGAAACCGCATTAAATGTAGTCATGCTCTCAGGAGTCTTTAGAAATAAAGGCTGCGACCTGCGTGTGGGAGTGAAGGTTGGATGTTCTGTTTTTAGAGACAACGGCAACACGCGAGGTCGACATGGAAACTAAGTTGCATGTGCTCGTTTCAGGCCCCTTGTGAGACGATTAGATACGTGTGAACATCGCACTCATGTACAGAACACATCATTGAAGGTGCTGAGTGTTGCAGAAAGGAAACTCAGTGCGCTTGGCTCAGCAGAAATACTCCAATCCCAGTGACCCATACTGTGGACCTTTGCAGAGGTGTTGTCAGGGCAATTTCCTATCAAGTGATGGTGTATAATTAAACAGTTTTACATAGGAGGAGTAGTACTTCAGCATTGAAGTGGGAGGAAACAGTAGAACGTAGGCGTGTATCTACATTTTTTCTCTTTTCTTTCTTTTCGTGTCATTGTCCAACAAATTGGAAACACCAAAGTAACGCTGCTTATTCCTTCAATTGATTCATTTATTTATCATATACAACATACAAATGGCACAATAGTGATTTGTTAGTCACAGTACACAATCAAAGTCCTACAATACAACATAAATACTTATTAAGCCATGTAGTAAAGGCATAGTGGGAAACGCTGTATACACTTATCAATCAAAGGAAAAGGCTAAATGAGGCCCGCGAGTGGTCACGTTTGCTTGAGTTTGTTTCAGTCACCCGCCGAACTTCCACACGTTGCATCGGCGTTTCAAACAAACAGCCACTCTGGCCAAAAAGAGCAATTTCTTTGTGCTTTGTGTTTTTGGGGGAAAAACACCTCAGACGAGCAAAACACATCGGAAGCGACAACCCATTAAAAAGGGTGTGTGGAATATGTATCGACTGCAGCTAGCATCAGATGTAATTCCAAATTAGGCACGTTTTTCGGGATAAATGTGTCTTGAAATTTACACAAAAAGGTCAGAGTTCAAACAATCTTCATGCAGGACATCACACTAAGGCGTCAGGTGTCCGATGCTTGCTTTTTTTAAAACAATGTAATCCAAAAGAACAAGCCACAACAAAAGGATATTAGTAAAGATATGTAGGACAAAATTCGGTCTTCTATGAAAAAGATCTAGTGTTAGGCTTTTGTTTTGCAGTTTTTTTTAACAACTGACAGATCAAAACGAATTCCGTAAGGCTGCAACTAATCTTGCGAAGGACTGTTTCTCCATCTTAGAGGTTGCACTGTACTTGGATAAAGCCCAGTCAGTATTAAGGCATTTAAGTTCTCGTAATGAAATACATTCATGGATTTAATGTCGCACTATGTGGACGAAGGAATTGAGAGAAACATTGATGGAACTACAGCTATTTGCGTTAGATGCCCTAGTAGATATTTTGGACAATTCTTTGTGAGACTTTGTGGAAACCGCTTGCGGAATTCCCACCGAGAAATTCCCAAATCTTGTTGCAAATATTATATTGAACCAGTTGAGCTGTTATGGCTGCTGAGAAAGGGAAAGGCCAACTGCAACATTCTTTTTTCTACTTTCTGTGAACGTGAGTTTGGTATCCCGATAAGTTCCTGAAATGTTTTCTCATCAAAACTTAATCACGAGGCAGCAGTGAGATTAGAAATTTAATTAATAAATTCTGGATCAGGTTTTTCTTCGAGAGGATTACCACACCAGCGCAATCTTACATTCAAACTATCGATGATCGTGATGACAAATGCGATTAAAAAAAAAAAAAAAAAAAAAAACATAACATGGCGAGCATGATTAGTCTAGAATGGTTATAAAACAAATAAATCAATGTTTGCATTGAAGTGCATGTCTGGCATGATCAACGAGCTACTTTTGCCTCAAGGCTGAGGTTCCCTGTTTTCTATATGGTTTCTCCACACAACATCATACACTGGTCTTGTTGGTTGGAACAAGAAATCACATGTGGCAAGTAAAGGTGGCACAAGACCACAAAAAACAAAGTCAAGTCAATCTAAAACATTTTGTCAGTAACATTGGCTAAATAGCAAAAGCTTCGAAGCAAAAAAAAAAAAAAAAAAAAAAAAAAAAGGCATTCTGTATTTAAAGGTCTTTAACAGCTGACTTTGGACGAGAGGCAGTCACAACCCGGGCTTTTTGGAAGTTTACAATTATTCTAAAAAAAAAAAAAAAAAAAAAAAAAAAAACAATCGAGCATTGGGGGGCCTGCAAACTCCGAACATGAAGATCAGAGTAGAGATTCGGACTTCAGAACTGAGGTAGAAGATGTTCACCACGAGGGGACTTTGCTGATTAAATTGTAATCTATGTGCGTAGTTTCACTGCTGTTGTTCAAATATTTCAAAAGTTATAGGTCGTCAACGAATTTTACATTGTGCGCTTGCGTCCAACTAGCAGAGATTCTTAAGGCAAAGTTGTGTTATTTTAAATGAGAAACATGATCTCTTTGCTTAATGTTAGTTTCACAGTAAACTATGATTGGTTCTATGTGTCAATAAACATCTTAAAGTCTCTTTTTTGATATTGTTAACTAACTCCCAAAATACTGCTTGCTGTGGAAATAAAGGATGTTTTCTCCAAAAACTCTGTTACTGCATTCAATTTGAGTTGTGTTAGTTTAGAATTCAAATACGCACAGTAAGATTTATTGCTGCAGTGGTTCAATCCCATGACAGCATGGGTTCGGTTCCCCGTTCAGAGCGAGATCGTGAGTGGCTCTCTGCCGCTGCGTGTGCCTTGTGGTTGATTCGCCGCTTTTCCTGGGTGCAGTCAATCCACCGTTCGCCCAGAGTTGCCTCCAGCCCCCTACAACGCTGAACAGGATAAGCGATGACAGAAAACCAATCATAGACTGTGACAGAAAGTGCTTTTAGTGAGCTTGCACTGTGCTTGGGTTAGACTTCCGTGTCATAATTCTACGACTTCCCGAAGTACCGTTTTTTTTTTGTTTTTTTTTTTTTTGGGGGGGGGGTCTTTTCAGTCTTTTTTCCTAATACTCTTTATAAATTACCTTCCTTCGCTTCTTGACTGATGCAATCAGTTTAAAGTTAGATTATCTCAATATGAGAAACGCTGATGATTGGGAAAGAGCGAGACGAAGCTGAATGCAGGTTAATCTTCCAAGAGTCGTGTGGTTGAGATAGGACTGCAAATGAGGCCAACGGTGGTGGTCTAATGTTCCTTCGTAATTGCACTCATCACTTGTTGGAACATTCAGAAAGTACTTCCTGATTGGCTGAGGTGCTCGGCGAGGGTACGCGGCCGGAGACTGCATTGACGCGTCGGATATTTCTTTCATCCAGTTCTTCATCCTGAGGATTGCAAAAGAGTTCATTAAGAGGTCTTGACATCAGAAAATGAGACAAAATGGTCCATTTTGAATTCATACTGTATGTTCTGTGATGGTTATTGCAAAACTTTTTCATGAATAAATTCCCACATTTTTGCAATATGGGAACTATTTTATATATAGCAAAATATAATGACTATTCAATTCTAAATTATGTCAATAGTCTAAATGTTTAAAGTCAAATTAAATTACCATTATAACACTAAGCTAGAAGCTATTTCAGAAAAATGTATTACAAATGATACAAATATGCATAATGAAGAAATTTTAATTTAACTAATAACTTATCTAAAAATGTGATAGAAATAACAGCCTAATTTATTGGAATTTTTATATCGTTCTCTTGAAAGCTGTGTTAGATACCAGTAAGTTAATATCTCATATTACAAGAATAAAATTGTAATATTAAATTATACACACCATATTATTAGGAGATTAAAGTCAGATTTTTTTTTTTAAATGTTAAATCTGGGGGGCAAAAAAAAATCTTAAATCAAAATGATGATATAACGGTCAAAAATTGTAATTTTTTTTTAATTATAAAATGAAATAATGTAACTGAAATGATCATAAATATCCAATCTGTGGCCTATTAAGTGTTGGATCTGGTCTCACCTTATTTTTCTTTTCCACCGTATAAGGTTTTTCCTCACGCCACAGCAAATTGCTAATCCAGTACACAGTTTGTGTTTTAACTTCAACTACATGTCGTCAAATGTGCCTTACAATAGTGAATGTGTGACTCGGCAGTTGCAGTGCTTGAAAGAGACGACCGGAGGCCCGCACCGTGTCCGCAGTCTCGTCCCCTTCAGTGTGCTCTCCATAGTGACCGTAAAGCTCCAGGTCAGAGAGTGCGCTCTCCGCTGCCTCCTCGTCATAGTCAGTTTGGTAGTCTGACTCCTCTGACGGGGAGGGAGGTGAGGACAGGAGAAAAGAAAGATCACATTGTGGGGCTGTTGGGGAAGAGGGGGAAAGCGTGGAGGAGGGCACAGACGGAAGTGGACATACATGCAAGTCAAGTTAGAAGAGCGGAGAGGAATGAGGGGAAAAAGGTCTACGATTGGATGAATGCACGTGCACACCATTGCTGCAGGGAAACCCAATTACTCAAGATGTTTACACACACACACACACACACAAAGAAGAAGTAGTTACGTGACATAAGCAAACCAGCACTCTAAGCAGTAAGATTTAGCAAAGGTTGACAAGTACGATTATGAAACAAAGTGTTAGTAAGTTAGGCACATCTTACAAAAAAAAGGGGTTAGTTAGGCACACCTGCCGTGTGGCTCACCTTCGAACTCTGCCTCCAACTTTGAGTGATTTATTGTTTGTTGCATTCACAGTAGTTGATTTTTTTTTTTTTTTTTTTTTTAATCAAAGTTATCAAAAAATGTATCACCTCTACAGTTTTTTGGATGATTCCAAAACCAAATTATAATTTCCTATCTAAAAAAAAATTTTGCAAAACAAATGTGAGGTCGATTGGCTTCCGGGAAGGGATTGTGTTAGACATTTTTGGCGCCACTGTCAAAATTTACATTTTTTTTCTCTGTATTTTTCCACATGCTGATTGCAAGAAGCGAATTAATCAAGCACTCTATAGAGAAAAACGATGAAACAAAGACATGGAATAGTAGCTGCCTGGATGCATGCGTGTGTAATATGGCTGGACTTGGATTTGCAGATGCTCAAATTAAAGAGGATGACATCAGGTGGAGAAAATACAGTCTATGCATGTGTGAGATTGAGTGATTTTACCATCCACCAGGGCAGGTTTGACAGGCTCAATGCGGGACACGATTTCAGCCAAGTCGGTAAAGGAAGCGTTGGGACATGTCAACACCTGAAAAGGCACAAAAAGACAACCTTAGTGAATAGGGAATTTAAAAAAAAAAAGGTACAGACCTGCACCAAGGCTTAAACATGCATCGTGGTAAAGAAGGAAGCAGAGCCCAAAGGCAACATTTTCGATTTACGGGTCGATCTACATTCTGTCTTTTACCTAATGAACAGACAAAATTGCAAAAACAAGCGGCCGAAAAGAGTTTCTTCCATAAGGTGCCCGGGCTCTCTCTTCGAGATAGGAGGATAAGCTCAGTCATCCAGGAGAGTCTCACAATCAAGATGCTGCTCCTCCCCATCAAGAAAATTCAGACAAGATGGCTCGGCCAATAGGTCAAGACGCCTCCCTGGTGAGGTGTTTTTGGGCACGTCCCAACCGGCAGAGACCCCGGGGACAACCCAGGACACGATGTAGAAACTCAGTGTGGCCTGGGAATACCTCAAGATCCCCCTTGACTCCCACCGGAAGACTACAATGAAGTAGCTGGGGAGGGGGACGTCTGAGCTTCCCTGCTTGAACTGCTGTCCCCATGAAACGAACCCGGATAAGCGAACGAAATGGATGGATGAGCTTTCCATCTATTTTCTATTGCGCTTGTCCTGATTTCGGTCAAGGTTGAGTTGGTGCCTCTTCCACTTGACTTTGGGCAAAAGGCCAAATGCAACTCCCAGACTGGTTGCCAGTCAATCGCAGATCACACGCAGACAACCATTTACACTCACATGTGTACCTATTATTGACCAGTCAAGAAGTCTTCAAGTAATCTAACAAGCATGTTTTGGGAAGTTGGAAGGAATTCATTTGTAATTAGACATACGCCCAAATCAGAACGCAGCCTCAACTTTTAATAGAGCACTCGTCCCAAGTAAGAAAACTTTCAGTAAGTTCACTAACAAATTAAATGTACGTTCAGTAAATTTCATTTTTTTTACCCCATTGTCTTTAGTATTCAAATCTGATTGCTTTCCCTTTGAAGGGCTACCCAAAAGGGGATTGTGACACACGTGGGGAATCAGTGTGCCCAATCTGTTGTTGGTTTCCAATTTCGGGAAATGTAAAACTACTTTTTCTTAAGAAAAAAAAAAAAAAGAAAACTGTCAAAACCACCATATGTCGCATCTGTTTCCCCCCAGAGAGTTGCAAGAGTCTCATTAACTGCATGTGTGGGATGGCTATTGTTTGAAATAAATGTGGTAGAAAAAAACAAAAAAAAAAAAAGCCAGTTTATGTATAAAACACTGAATGATGATCGTTTCAGAGCATGTATTTCTACCTGCATTATTGTTCGTTTGCGGCAAATGTGACAAAAACTCGAGTCTGCTTTCATTCTTAAGAAATCACAAAAAGTAATCATAACACTTCAGGATCACTCATTTGTTACAAAAAGTGTATTTTTTTGCTGCCGTCTGATAGCAGGTCAGATAATGTTGTGATATAACCGCTAAGATGGAGTGCTGAGAGGCTCTTTTGGCGCAAAAAAAACAGAGTGTAGCATAAAAAGCTGATTACAATTGGTTTTGGAATGATGGAAAAAAGCCAATTATTGATGGTACGCTTCATCAAAATGTCAAGTCTGCTTTGTTGTGCCGGGATTCCGTCTCAAGGATTGTGACGTAAGACAAAGAAAGAAAGCTGAGTGACCAAAAGCAGGTCCTCACATTGTTCTTGCATTGTGTGTTGTGAAACTCCTCCTGGTGTCTGTCTTTGAGCATTTTCTCCACCACTCCACTGCGACTCCACACATCAAACACGGTCTTCCCGTGCTGGTATCCCACCTCCTAATGCGACACAGAGTACAGATGTGTTCTTCTTGTTGTTTTTTTTTTTTTTTAAATGAAAGAATTAAAACAATGAACCACACTGTGACGGTGTTTACATAAACATACAGCTATCTCATCGAACTTCCCGAACTCCAGCGTCCGGTATCTGTCAATGGGGGGTCGGATATACTCGCAGTAGTCGCTGCTCTTCACCGACTCCAGGTGTCGAACGCAGCACACGTAAGCCAAGCGGGTCTGAATCTCCGCCATGTTCAAAACCTGAGCATATACACCGGTGAGAAACCTCACAATTAACCCTCCGATGAAAATTGCACTCGACGACTCGTAAAGGTCTAATATATTTATTTTGAATCAAACCATTACCTTGACTTTCTCTGCTAGGGGGTTGAGCCGTTTCCATAGCAGCCACCAGCCTGACAGCGAGTCGCCGTAATTAGTGAGGTTGGTTTCGTCGCGGCTGCCCACGTCGATAGCTATCACCACTTTGGCCCCCATGGAGCGCGCCACATCAGCTGCCGGTGACCAAAAATTAAAAAAAACAACAAGAGTTGAAAGTTAAAAGTCTTTTAAGAGATCAAAAACAAAAGGCAGGTACATATAATGAAAGACCTGGCAGGTTGTTGATGTAGCCACCATCCATAAGCAGGTGTCCATCTTTGGGGTCACAAAGAGGAGGCAGATACCCCGAAAGGGACATGCTAGCACGAACATACCTCCACAGAGAACCTGAAAAAGCAAACGGAACCGCTTCATGCTTACATCCTGAACAACTGAAATCTATCCCTCTAAATCTCAGTTAGGGGCTTTCTTTCATTTCAAAACAGTTGTGGGAAATTGAGAAAATCGCAGAAGATTCTTTTCAAGCAGCCAGCCTCTCATGAGCTACCGACGACGAGGGGAGGTGAGTGATGATGATCCTCCCAAACCGTTTTCAGGTTAATGTTATGTTGCCTCCTATATTTAAAATACAGAATTAGCACTGTATTGTCTGTGCTTTCATTCTGGATCAGGCTGTGCCAAGGTGGAATTTTAAAATTACACACCATCTCTTCCTGCACTTTCTACTTTGGCTTCAGACCAGACCTTTCCCACTCGAAAAAGGGAAAATCTCGTCCAGTTTAACCACTTTTTCTATGATTATTCACATACTTTGACAGCCATTGCATCTCAAAACAACAGCATTTCTTTTTTTAACATTCTCCATTAATATCGAAAGTAACCATAAGCAGCCTCTCTCGCTCGACTTTGCGCTACATTGCCCAGACTGTGTTGCTAACTAAAGCAGGGGTGATGGACGCTGTCATTATAAAAATACATTGATGGGCTGCGTAAGTACTGTAACATTTGTAATTATCAGTGTACGTCTTTAAGAACCTTGTATAAGGTAAACTAGGAAAAAGAGAGTGTGGCGGAGCAGCGGTCGTTAGAGAAAGCTCCGTGTGCTGCCTAAAAGAAACCAGTGGCTTCTTCTTTTCATTTTTTACAGTACGTATGTGAATTGTGCCATTGGATGTTTGTTATGCTTTCAATTTGCATTGGATTATTTTATATCTGCGAAGAGACTACATCAGCAGTGCACAATTGCGCACGCATGCAGTTTAGAGGGAACATTGGCTGATGTCTTTTTTTGGGGGGGAGGCAAGCTGTCCCGCAATCGACCAAGACTGCCTCGACGCATTGAGCACCCCTGATCTAGAGGAATGGAGTTGGGGTTGTCATTTTTTCCAGGTGAGGTCCATGTGCCTATTTTTATTTGTTAGTTTCTTCAGAGGCAGCAGAGAAGATAGCACATCTGCTTCACATTTTAGGGTTTTAATCTCGACCTTTTGTGGAGTTCGCATGATCTGCGTGTCACTACTAGGATTGGCCCTGGTTCACTCGCAACCCCAACAAGGATAAGCAATACAGAAAATGGATTGAAGGGATTTCTTCAATCTTCCGATTGCACTTACACAATGCATTCTCATGAAGAGAGAGATGTTTTTTATAAAATACTTTTGGTGCAAACAGATTCTTTGCATCGCTGAATGGGTACCAGAGTTTGAGTGGTGCGTAGCCTTCGACACCTACCATCAGTGTGCACTCTCATCGCAGAGGCAGTGATGTCAGCAGTGATATTGAAATATGGTATCCAAAGGTCCTATATGCACAAACACAAACAAGTAGCAGGTTTCATTTGCAGTTACGCACCTTTCTGTAATTTGTTTGTCATTATCTCGGAGCGGCGTTCGAATCACCTCATCTCACCTCAATTTGCTTGCTCTTAAAGACATTGCTGATGCCAGAGTTGAAGGCCGCACCAGAGAACATGGATGTGACCGGGTACGTTAAATCTAGGACCTTTTTGAAAACTGAAGTCATTTCCTACAGGGAGAGAGAGTGAAAATCAGGGTGGCTTTCTTCCCGACCAAACACAAACCGCATTTAATCAAGCTTAGACTTTTCATTTAAGGTAGAGTAGAATCTGCCATATTGTTAATGGGTATTTTTTTTCCCCCTCATTTCTATTTATCTTACCAGATGCACACAAAAGCTTACAGTCAGGCTTCTTAATGTACTTTCATTACACATTAAAAAAAAAAAAATGTATTTCAGAACATCAATCCATTTAGTTTTGGGTTTTTTTCTCCATCCCCCCTGGCTGAGGATCAGCAATTCTTCCTAAAGTAGAGCTCATACTTGCACAGTCACGAATCAGCACCGAGGAAGTTGCCATAGAGGAAGGGGACAGATAGAATTGACCCATGAGGTATCTCCACTTGCAAAACTCAAGGCAGCATATGGCAAAAACCTGAACATAAATGCCATTAAATAGGAAAGCTGCAATACAAGATGCAACCTTCATTGGTGTTGAAATGGTTTCCTGTTAAGTGTCACCTTCACAAAGATGTACTGTCAACATCCTATAGAAAGTTACAAAACAAAAAAAGATAAAACCAATCGAAATAATTCTTTCAGAGGAGGAGCCAAATAATGTTCTCATTCCACCCACGTGAACAATTTGTTTGCGCCTCTTCAAGGAGATGACATCAAGGGAGAAATCCCGAAGTGCCACGAGTCAACCCAGCATGACGCAAATACGTGAGGACGATGTGATCATCATCAAAGTTTCACCGTAAGCTAATTCATTCCAGCATGTTCACTTAAGGTGGATTGAAAAAGGGGGGCTTCAAATGGCCTTTTGAAGATGATATCTAGAATGTGATTTGTGATGCTCTCCGGTGTCATGATTAAAAAAAAAAATATGGCTCCCTCCTGACTTAAAGACATGATGGGGGACCTAACTAAAGTGTAAATACAGAGAGCGCTCCGTTGACAACAATATTGATGTTTTGAGGTATGAATGACTAAGTTTCACAGCACTGTAAGAATATGTTGTCACATGGCAATAGAAGGCACAATCAGACTTCACCGCACATATGTTGCTTCATTTGACTTTACTATGACTACAAAAATAACACATATTTGCAGTTTGCCAGTCACAAATTTTCATTTTTCATGCGGAAACCCCTATCTCTATCTTGTTGCTATGAAATGTTTCTGTGCTCTTTCAGAACGTAAGATTCTAAGATGCTACAAGGTGGTGTTAAAGACTAAAATAAATAATAGTAAATAATAAAGTACGGTAATGAGGATGTATGTTTAAGCAATGCATCTTGACTGAAAGAAACAAAAAACTGTCTCATCAGATATGGGTAAGCTCTTATTACATCATGAGACATTTATGGATAAACTTCATTTATCAGAGTAGTTTTAATGCAAGGTGAGTATTTTTTGTAAGAGGAAACTCATTTTACTCTGTTACATTGAGCTGCATTCTGCAAGCTACTTGTATTTTTTTAACTATATTTATTTGGGTGCATTATGACTTTTGTCACAATCTGTTTCAACAGTTCATCAAAACTACGAGTGACGGACTTATTCAAGGTTGTTCATATGAAACCAGCAGACACACGAACTCAGCAAAGAATAGTTTTCATTGCGACTTACTGTAATTCCCAGCCTTGCGAGCGCACCTGGTTACAAGCCTCACAGAGTACATTTGTAAAGAAAACACCATTTGATATATACAAACGCCGCAGCTGTGTAAAAGCCGCACGTGCCCACATTAAAACACGAGATATTTACAAAGAAAGATGGTACACAGAAAGAGTTTAACGCTAATGCTGGTGGTAGCGCTAACAAGGCTGGTTAAAACCAAACCTACTGGTAAATATCACAGACACGCCAGTAACACAGCAGCAACACGCTAGCACAGCGCTAAGGCTACCAGGGGGCGGGTAAATGTCACTTCCTTGGCACATATATTCCATCCGTCTCATTCTTACCTTTTCCGCTCGAGTGCCCCCTTGCGGCCGTTGAAAAAATTGCAAAAATTAGCCGCATCACCACATAAACCACAGGGTTTAAAGCGTGTGAAAAAAGTTGCGGCTTGTAGGCTGGAAATTACGGTATTTATGTGAACATTGGCAGAAATAGATATTTAACTCACTCACTGTGTCTTCCTACTTAAATTGCGTTTATGCGCCCGCCGCATGAACGAGGTTAGCCGAACCTATAAACCTCTTACCATCGCCCATTCGCGAGCCCTCATCCTCATGCGGCTGTGGCTGCGGTCCTCGGCGTAAAGCGCCCCCAACAGAGAACCGATAGAAGTGCCGCCGATGAGGTCAATGGGGATGCCGGCTTCACAGAGGGCTCGAATGATCCCCACCTGAGAACAACCTCTACAAAACAGAGAACGGAAACAAGACCACAAGTATGCTGTGATAGCAAGCATAAATATACAGTATTTTTCACACTATAAGGCAGACCGCATTATAAGATGCACCTTTAATGAATGGCCTATTTCAAAACTTTTTTCATATTATATATATATATATATATATATATAATATATATATAGCGCACCGCATTGTAAGGGGCACCGACGGCTTTTTGAGAAAATTAAAGGCTTTTTGGTGTGCCTTACAGTGGGGAAAATACGGTAGGTTGAAAACATGGTGGTTTGAACAAAATGTTTGCAATATTCGGTTCATTTATTCATTCTTTGTTGGTATGAACCGACTTCTATAGTGCCACACAGAGATAATGTTTTTTGATACTCAAGGAACTGAGGTACGCCTAGCAAAGTCTTGTATGAGGCCATAAATGACGGTGGTTTGCAACTGTAGTTGTGTTTTTTTTCCAGAAAATCCTGACCAAATTCCAAATGTAAAAAAAGGGGACTCCAATTTACACGAAGAGCAGAGGGAGCCTTACCTGGCCCCGCCTCCACCCAGAACAAGAGCAATGGCATTCCCAGTGAGGACCCGGGCCAGTCGGGAAAAATCTGAATGGCGGTCTGCCGGCTTCTCAAACACACGTTGATACAACTCCAACTAAAAAAATTAAAAGAAAAAAAAGTTGGCAAAAGTAGAATATGAGCGGTATGGATTTCATCTCTCACCAGTTTGGGCAGACTCCTCTTGGAGAACACCCGTCGTGGACATGATAAATGGAGGTGTCTGGAGATCCAGCTCCGCATGTTCAGCCAGTCTACAGTCCCCTTGGGAGGGGGCCCGTCTTCTTTGTGCAGCAGCACCAGCTGCTTCTGGGCGCGCACGGCACTTCCTTCCAACATGCGTTCCAGCTAGAGGGACACCATCAACATTTTACACGTGAGCGGAATAACGACTAGTGCCTCCTCTTTGCAGGTAAAGATTGGCAGTGTTAAAAATAAAAAGAGTAATTGCACAGGTGCTACCTACAACTAAATGTGTTTACAGGGCTAAATCATATGCGTGCACGCGCGTGTTCCCAAAAGATCATATCCTCAGCTGTGACTCATTTTGCGCCCCTGCAAATATTGATCCATCTTTCCGTTCCTCGCAGCATCTCTAGTTAAAAGTGGACACATTCCTTTATTTCTGTTTGCCCAATTCCCCTCCTGAGAAAGCAATTACTTCTCCGTGTGCAGGATGTGCACTTCCTATCACTACCCTTTCATAATATCCATCTGCCGCAGCCTTCTACCCCCCGGGTCAAACGCAAACCCGGTGCAGACGGTGGGGCCGTGACGCTGGCTAAATGTGTTGGTATAATGATTCAAGAAATGATGAATCAGACAGAAGATCCCGTGGCTATCATTTGCCTGGTTTAAATAAATAGATAAAGTTCATTTGATATTTTTCTGCTTCCCCTGTCTACAGATTGAATATCAACTGACTTTCATTGTACAATGGAAATGGATTCAAATGGGCCTTTAGAGAAATGTCAATGCTCAATTATTTGGAAAGTATGTAGTTAACACTAGGGATGGGCATTTTACTACATTTTGTTGATACACAAATCAATAATTGATTAATTGGGATTTAAAAATATTTTTTCAGGGATGGGCAAATCACTGAATGTTGTTAACTCCTTTTTCGATACCTGTGTCATATTGCGTGGATTTTCACTAGAAACGTGCAAACTCCACCATGCCACAGCAAATTTGGACAAATAATTCTGTGGGGTTAGATTTTTATACTGATTAAAACTAAACTTGGCAAGCCGATTCTAAAACTTCAGTCAGTTTTTATCTAGCACGTCAAGTTTTTTTCCTCTGCAGCTTACCCTCCAAAATCAGCGAAATTCCCCTGATTAGCTGTCGTAAGACTTGCGAGGTAATTACAGCTCAATTTCTCTAACAGCTAGGTGGCAACTTGTTTGTGCAGACACAATTGGGACAGTGTGGTAGTGGTGTGTGCAGCTCCCAATAGGTCAATACTAGCAAACAGAAAGATAGCCTAGGAGGAATTAAGAGGATTTGTGCTGTGTTTTCTTTTAACCTTGTTACCATCAGCATACCGTCTATTTCATTTTATGCTGCTTTTATCCAGTTTCAAAGCTTGTAAATATTCCATGTTAGTGTTTTATTTATATAGGTCTTGATTTCATTGGTTCCACTTTGTTAAAAAACTTGACGTGGTAGAGGAAAAACTGGGATCAGTTGTGGATGCCATACCCAAAAATTTGTTACAGAATTTCCTCGACAAAAATTGTGTTCCCAAGTGAATCAAATAAACAAATGAATGAACTCCAAAAGTGTGTCATCCATTTAGAAAGAACAAATTCTTATTGTCGGCTCAGTTAGGCAAGGTCATGACAAACCACTGTGGTATGACTGGTTTTAAAAAAAAAAAAAATTAAAAAAAAAAAAAAAAAAAACACACCACGCATTTTATCAACTCCCTCAAGGGTTATGCACTCTGCCTTGTCCTTGTACACGAAATAAGACGTCCCCACTAGTGAAGATTTATAAACTACATGTTGATTAAATGAGTTGATCCCCCACTTTCACAACTACTGTGTCATCCGAACAGGATTCAGGGGGGGGGGGGGGGGAAAAAAAAAAAAAAAAAAAAAAGACATGGGTGCTTGATCTGCGTAACAAGGTAAGATTTCTTAAGCACATTGATTTTTCCTCTGCACCCCTTAACACCTCACCTCTCCCACAGCGGGGTCCTGCTCGCCCAGGCCCACGATGATGATGCAGTCTGCCTGACGAATGCACCGCTGCGTCCAGGGGGTCAGCGTGTAGTCCGTTTGGTAGAGAACTATGCGATGGATGTCTTCCTGTTGCCCCAACCAACTTGACAGACGATATTCATGAACACTGTGACGGGGAAGAAGTGGGACAAGGAATGAGATAACCGGATGTTTGTCCTGCTAGATCATGTAACGTACCTGTCTAGTGCTGCAGCCCCGAGGCGTTGCTTAATTATATCACTGGTCAACAGAAGTGTGGGACCTGAAAGTTCCAGGAGGCAAATATGTTGTCACACTTTATGCTGCAGAACTTGTTTAATATATTACAAATTAGCTCCTCCTAATGATATGTCCATTATTGTGTTCCTATGAGAAACTTCATGCGTTTTAAAGTGCACATAATAATTAATTTGTACCTATTGCGAGGAGTGCATGCTGCAGCTCCAAGGTAAAGGTGGTGAGTGGCACCTCTTCAGACACAGGAAGGACTGTCACTGTGGAGAGGTTGGAGGCTTGGTTGCCTGCGTCCCATTTACTGCCAGGGGTGTGCAGCACCAAGCTGCGACCTGGGGATACACAGTCACTGTTAACAGTTTTGTTTTTTTTTTATCCCCTCAGGAAACATTATATAACCCTACACACCTGTTAGAGGAAGATTCACCTGCTGGAGGATCTTCTGTCCGAGCAAATGGATGAGCCTGGTGACAACCTGCAATGCAAAAACGTTTTCGATCCAAGTCTCCGACTTAATAGATGCAATGCGAACTTTTTACAGGCGGGGTACATTCTGGATTTGTCACCAATAAATCACAGGGCACATATACAAAACACTTTACATACAAGAACAGCCTTGGGCATTTTAGAGTCTTCAATGAACCTGAAATGCATTTTTGGGGGGGAATTGGGAGGAAGCCAGAGTGTCTGGGAAATACAAAAACATGGACGCTTGGGTGGAAATTGCAAACCCCACATTGAAGGGGTGAGCTGAGATTCAAACCCAGAACCTTCAAAACATGAGTTAATTGGGCCAGCAACCATGTTACCAAATGGACAAACAAAACCCTTCAGATTTTTCACCACTTTTGCCTATACTGTTATCAGCTTTGGTGGGGATCTGCCCTCTCCATATTTTTGTTAACCAGCATATTTGGAAAAAAGAATTTCAAAAGTATCAGCCTTACAAATTAGCTTACTAGTCAAGATCAACAAATCATAACCAACCAACCGGACAGCTAACAGAAATAAGAAACACAGATCTGCAAAACCGTATATATAGTGAGTGACTATTTGAGTTGCCCTTTTGACGAGAACTTGCATGGCTTTCGGTTCTAAGGGCTTAAGGCTACCTGTGGGAACTTCCTCTTGATGGAGCTGAGGGCGCCCTCAGGCAGCTTGGCCAGCTCAGAGTCACGTACGGCGTGGACGGTGGTGGCTCTGTTTTGATGGGTTAGGGCCTCCACCTGAGCACAGACAAGACTATGAATTCCAAGTGAAGGGAAAAATAATTTTCAGTCGACAAGCATAGCCTTAAATGCTCATTTTATCTTCATAATTGATGCTTGGAGGGTAACCAAGTGGTGTGAAACATAACTTCTTCAAAATGACAGCTTCCCATCTGCTGATATCAGTAAACATAGCATCCTTCTACTCGGTTATAGTTAGAGCTATCATATAAAGAAAAAAAATGCATATATAATGAATTCCAACAGACTCGGGGACATGAACCAAGTATACAAAAACACTATAAAATACACACACACACACACACACACACACACACACGCCAAGTTATAAAGCTAATGCATCAAAGGGCAAAACAACCCACCAACAACTCTTATTAATAACTATGTAAATTTATGCAATTTGTTTGTCGTTTGCTTAAACTCTTTTTACACTTCTGTTAAAGTTGTGACAAGAGTTTCTTAAAATTTATTTTGCACGAATGCATGAATCCTAAATTACAAAAAAAAAAAAAAAAAAACAAGAATATGCAGGTGGAAGGGGAACTGTGTAGAGATCCAATTTAAGAAAGGTTATGTGGATTTTTCTTTTCTCTCGCCCACAGACCCCATTGAATGTTATCGCCTCCACCAAGTTAAAAATGCAATGAGTAAAGTTTTGTTTTTGTTGGGATTTGGCAAATAGCACACGTCAATTCCTATTAAACGCTATTTAGAGTGTGACGATGCAAAACAATCTGGCAAAATTCGATAAGAATCTAAATAAAAGTGGAGATAATTTTTTTTTTCCTGCTTTTTGTCACAACAGTGGACTTGAGAGGAGGCCAAATGTGACAGCAACCAAAAATTTCCTGGACAATTTTTATGATTGATTGGCCTTGGCAGAGGTCTGCATTCAAATGAGTACTACTCTAGTTTTTTTCTTTGTCTTAAACCAGCTTGCTGAACACGCAGTAAAAGTGTGAAAAGATAATAATGCTAAGAACTCATATCAATCACTGTGACTAGTGAAGATGTTAGCTTTAAACCTTTTGTCTACATATCACTCTTCTCTGCCGTCCATCCTAGTCCTTACCACTCCAATCAGGTCGCCCCGGCCGTACTCTCCTATCAGTTCCTTCTTGCCATCCTCCTTCATGATTACAGAGCGCAGTCGTCCGCTGAGCACGATGAAAGTGCTGTCAGATTTCTCTCCCTGCCTGGATAATATACTTCCATTAACGGCAATTCAACACAACAAGCTTGAGAGCCCAGATCAGTGTTTATCTCTTTGGGAAAAGGACACCAAGACTGCAGAGACGATTAAGCGGAACTTTGCTGAAAGTACCTGTAGACGGCCCTGCCGGCTTCCACGGCCATCCAGTCGAGCGCAAAGTCGATCTGTCTGACAAAGGATGACATCCTCCTCACCACGGTGTGTGCAACGTTCAGCACCACTTTTGGCTCCACGCGCATTATCCTAAAAAGGCGGAGGGGGGGGGGGGTGCTTGAGCGTGGAACACAAAACACATATATGCATTTAATTCAGAGAAACTAACTCGTAGAAATGGGTTTTGGAAATGGAGAGGAAGCTGCAGTCCCGCTGCGCTCGAACAGTAAATATGAGGGGCTCGCCAGTCAGGACGGCGAGCTGGCCGACAAGCTCGCCGGGGTGCGTCACAAAAAGGCGGGTGTCTTCCTCACGGTCAATCATCCTCTGGTAAACGTGCAGGAGGCCCGAAATAACAAACTGAATGCTCACTTCCTAGAAAAAAAAAAAAAGAAAAGAAAAAAAAAAAAAAAGGGGGGGGGTCAAAAAAATGTGACTTTTTAGGACAAACAATAAGATGCCTATATATATATATATATAATATATATATATATATATATATATATATAAGAGCTTTATTGAGAGTGACCTGATCTCCCTGACGAGCCACAACAGAACCGGCTTTCACTTGATGGAGGGTCACTCTTCCCTCAAGCAGGCTGGGATCCTGCAAACGATGTGCAGTATATATCTTAAATTATATACAGTACATAGTCATATTTATATATAGCCAATTTAACTAACGCTGTGGGAAAAAAAAAAAAAGGATAAGCAGTTTGGTAAAAATCAATGTATCCATCTATTTCCTGTTCAGGTATTCCTGGTGTAACTGGATCTTGTACCTAATGACTTCAGGGAAAAGGTAGACTACACCCTAGACTGGCTCCCAGTGAACAAAATGAGCAGAGGATTATGAATTTTTCATATCAGATGTAGAGTGTTGGTAATCGTTAAGATATTTTTTTTTAACATTACCAGTTGAACAGTACTAATATGTGCAGTGCTAAGCAAATTATGGATTATTGTAACTTTTGGGGTGGCACGGTGGAGCAGCTGGTAAAGCATTGGCCTCACAGTTCTGAGGACCCGGGTTCAATCCCCGTGCCTGCGTGGGTTTTCTCCGGGCACTTCGGTTTCCTTCCACACCCCAAAAACATGCAACATTAATAGGACACTTTAAATTGCCCCGAGGTGTGATTGTGAGTGCGACTGTTTGTCTCGATGTGCCCTGCGATTGGCTGCCGACCAGTTCAGGGTGTACCCCGCCTCCTGCCCGTTGATAGCTGGGATAGGTTCCAGCACTCCCCCCGACCCTCATGAGGATACGCGGCAAAGAAAATGGGTGGATGGATGTAACTTTTGGCCCAAATTGCACATAGAAAATTTCATATCAGATTCAATTTGATGATTATGTATTAGTCATACAAAAAAAAAAATAGGCATGAAGTTAGTTCATTTTTATTACATTTAGTTGAAGCAAGTATTTTCTCCACAATGCAATGAAAATATAATTTCAAGACAATCTCATCACTAATCAAGGTCAGTTATCAAAATGTAGTAGCCAGGAGATTACCACCCAATAAAAAAAATAAAAAAAAAATCAGATAATAATCCTCATATTTACATCTCTCTCTCTCTCTTACCTGCAACTGGATGATCCCTAGCAGGTCTCTTTTGGCGGCCTGGAAGATTGTCCCGCTCTTGCTGAGGTGGACGGCATCAGATTGCCCCCCGCTGTCGGTGTAGTGAAACACCTCAGATGGCGTGAGCTGGGTGGTCACGCTCTTCTTCAGGCTAGACTGCAAACGTGCGCGCAGTGTAGGTGACTAATGGCGGCATCGGTTAAAGCAAACTGATCTTGAGTCTGATGAATCCAGCGTTTCACCTTCTGCGCGGCAGGACTGGGCGGAGTCTCATCGATGTGGACTCGAGCCCGTTCGCACACCATGTTCATGTCGCCTGCAGGTTGTAACCAGTGTGGTGATGAAAATTCTGCAATCTCCCGTAATGAGCGACTCAGTTATGGGCCCCAAGTTTAAGACAGTGGTCTACCTGCGCTGTCGGGGGTCATCGAGATGGATCGCTGTTTCTTGTGGCTGTGCGAAGGACTGTCCTTTGCACCATCTGCTTCGCATGTAGTGAGATAGTACTGGATAAGGCTCAACATCAGTAAAAAAATACATTAAAAAAAAATACTTGACATGAGTGCATGTGTGCGCAAAACCTGTCTCTGAGGGGCTCTCACTGGTCCCCACACCTAACTCATCCTGGAAGTGCAAACGGCGTATCGTCTTGCCTGATACTGCCTCGCTCGCCACATTGTTCACGTTGGACAAAGGCACCGCGTGGCTCTCCTGTCAATTACACAACAACAAAGGTCAGCAGCACATTAAATTTCACCACATCAATTTTTAGCACATCACTAATTTATCCAGGTGTTTAATGCATTCCAAAGGGTTCACATGCATTTTCCTCCCGCTAGATACTGTTTTTGACTGACGTCACACACCTTCAGGTTGAGAACGCGGTCGCCATTTTGGTTTGACGAATTCACGTAAACAAACAGTAACTAAGCAGGAATAATTTCAGAAAGCCGCGTGAATGGGGGCGCACTGCTAAGTTACTGGTTGCTCAAACGAAAGTGGGCGTTGTAAAGCGTCTTTCTTTCGACTGCCAGCTGTGAGAACCAGTGCAAGAAAACGGAGCAGTTAGCAACCAAACGGCGACTACTGTGGCTGTCTTGTATTAGCACAGCTAGAACTAGCAGGCAAGTCATTCCCTTATGTCAGCATTTACTCTGAACATTTAGTTCTTGGTAATTATTGGATACCTTTTAGAATTTGCCAACTACTTAGCAATAACTACGTTCTGTGAAGGAGAAGTATTCTTTAGGGCCAAGGGCCGACATAATACTTGCATGTGAATGGAATACATGTCTCCAAAATCTGTATTTTCTGTTTATTTACAATAAGTTTGCAAAAACGTGTTACCACACCGCTAGCTAATTCGCTAATCGAGTTAAAAATGTACCCGTGGAAGTGGGGGGGAAAAAAAAAAATAAAAAAAAATAACAGCGAATGTACAACAAATTACCATGGATATAAATAAGTATGACTTGCCATTTAAATGTAATTGAACAGTAAAATTATTTTGTGAATTCATGAAGACCATTTGTTTTTGCTTTTCAAAATGCACATCAGCCTTTCTGTCAACAATAATGGATGATTAATTAATAGCGCAATAGTTAAACTCTACCTGTGGGACACATTTTTAGACCTCAGTTGCAGTGAGATTTATATTTCATAGCAGATACAATACAATATATTTTAAAGCCTTGAGCAATTGGGCACCAAAGGCCCTTCAAGCATTCTGTTATGAAAGCTATTTCGAGTAATAAAGTTTTCCTCAGAAGGGGTTATTATGGTTTATTCGTTTTGACCCGTATAAAGGACAGTGTTATGATGCTGGGCTTAATGTTGTGTGAAATTAGCTTGCATGTGCGGGACAGAGGGTTTATGTCACTTTCCGTAAATGTCCAAGGACGGTTTGCTTCCCATCAGCCGCTAATGTGAGGCTCTCTGCATGAAAGCGCGCACACACGCACGCACACAATCTTCACACACACACACACACACACAATCTTCACACCTACCGGATTGAAGAGCTCGGTCGTCAGGCCCAGGTAGTTATGCAGCGCTAGGAAAGTGACTCTTTGGAGCCGCACCATGATTATCTGTAACGCAAAATCAGGCTCAGGTCAGCAGACAAGACCAAGTGAAACATTTTATTCCTATTGAAATCATTTAAAAACAACGTTACCTGAATGACACGCACGAGTGTCTCGGGGTATTTCTTGAACACAGATTCAAAGGCGGATGCAGGCAAACGTAAGATGGTGGAGCGGGTGGCTGCACGAGCGGAAACGGTCCTGTACGGAGCTGGATACCCCTGTCAAAATAAGGAAAGAAGATTACAAAATGTGATTTTTTTTTTTTTCATTTCAGTCAATATATCAAATGGCTACACTATGAATGCAGGACAACTCAGCAAATGATGTAAAATTCAGGAAGCATATCATCTTGAAAATTGACTCGGACAAAGTATGTAGAGAATTATGACTACATCAGCTTTTGAAACAATTGGAATGCAGTTATAATTAAAATGCAAATTTTTCATGGCAGACAGTGCAATGCTAAAAATGCATTCCAACTCCAAAGATGAAAACGGACATCATAATAAAAGCTATTGGACAATTACAGTAATTGACAACTTGTTATTCATGGCATCCTTTGTAACCACTTCAATCCTCCAAGTTGGAGTCATGAGAACAAAAAAAACATTACGGAAAGGAAATGAAATCAAGACTTTTCATTTGCATGGGGAGGGAGGAAGCTTGCGGAAAACACATCAATGAACTCCTTGACTGGGAGGAGAGAGCAGACAGACACATTAGAGTGAGTGTGAAATGAAGTCGCTCACCGTAATGATGTCCAGAATACTGAGCAAGCTGTGCACGCTGTCGCCGGGAAGAACATCCTTCACCGCTACTTCTGTGCCATCCTACAAAGCAGAAAAACAGAAACTAATTTCTTAGCAAAGCATTATGTGGACTCACGGTCAAATCTGCCTGTCCTTAGTAAAAATCTCTATACAGGTTTTCTGATTTACTTTCTGAAATGTCAATTAAAAATCCTATCCCATCATTGTTTTCTTTTTTTTAAAAATCACCGATCTCCTTTAATCACATGTGCATAATTTGGATTGAAAATGCTCAAGTTGACATTTTTCCAACCTATTTTTTTTTTTTTTTTTGCCTGGAAGTTGAGACAGATGGATTTCTCAAATATATTTGGCATGTAAAAAAAAAAGCTTTGCTCCGATTGGATCTCTGAAATATGGAAAGCAGTTTCCCTCTTCTCGGCCAAGCGTTTGTAGCGAATTACTGTTTGGATCATTCAATGCAGGGTCTTACCATCATCGTGAAGCAGAAAAGTGTTTGTTTGCCCAGAAAGAAGGAATGTACCGTAAGTTCCGGCTAATTTGTGAATTTTTTCTAACGGATGCAAGGGGGCACTCGAGCAGAAAAGGTAAGAGTGAGACCGGTGGAATATATGTGCCGAGGAAGTGACTTTTACTGGTATGTTTTGGATTTTTTTAACCGGCCCTGTTAGTGCCACCCTAGCTTTAGTGTGTTGCTGCTGCATCTTGGTGATTTAGGTGTTTTTTTTAACCGGCCTTATTAGTGCTGTGCTACCGTGTTGCTACTGTGTACCTGCCGTGTTTTTTTTTTTTTTTTTTTTTTTTTTTCTTTACCACCACTGTATGTGCTACAGTGTTGTTGCTATATTAAGCTAAGGTATTAAAACTTTGAAAACTCTGTGTAATGTCTTTCTTCGTAAATACCTCGTGTTTCAACGCGGGCACTTTGTGGCTTATGTATGTACCAAATGGTATTTCCTTTACAAATGTACTGGGTGAGTCTTATAACCAGGTGCGCTCTTTAGGTCGGAATTTATGGTAAGTAGAAGTAACAGTTGGCGACTCACAACCCAGCAGAGGACAAAAATTTGGAAAAGCTGGTCCTGTGCTCCAATTCAATCACTTCAATATAACGTTTTGTTGCACGTGTAAGCTTTTTTATGCTGCATCTGCATGGCTTGGCGGCGGCCCCGCAGGCTGGTCACTCACTCAAAGCCTGGAAATGCCCTTCCAGCACTGTGAAAGTTTATGTTTATGAAATCTTCCTCCATAAAATGGGCTCTGACTACAGCACAATTCTGGTTGGGAAATTCTCCAAAGATTAATTGGGGTCATTTATTTCTCAAATCGTGTCATAGATTCATTTTGACATATGCATAAAACGGTGGAACAATTTAGATTTTGATGGAAGGGGATGTTTGAAAAACAGAAATGGGCAAAACTATTTGTCAACCTACGTTCTCAAAGATGCAGAGCTCAAGTCGTCCATCTTGGACCACATAAATACTGTCGTCGTCGTCGCCGGGCTTGAAAAGACCCTCACCCTCCTGGAGCTCAACAAACACCATGTGGCGACACAGCTCGAGGAAGAGGGGCTTGTCAAAGTGTCCCAACACCCTACAGAAAACAGATGGGACAGAATAAGTAACACGGAAGTCGAAAATTTGAATCCTCCTGAAGTCGTAAAAAAAAAAAAAAAAACGAACACAAATTTGGCTAGTCGGCTGAGTTAGCATCTAAATAATTAACACCGCAAGTCCGTTTTGCTCTTTCGTGATGCTAGCAAAGAAGGGTAGCAATGAGAACATAGCGTAGAAATAGAACCTTAAAACAAGGCATGTAACATTTTGTAAGGTGGATGTGGACAAAGTGGAAAAACATTCTCTGTCTTGGCTGTTCATGACTAAGTTAGCCTCAATCTTGGTCAAATGAATCTCCCCTAAATTTTATTACCCACCTCACATTCTTCAGCATGTAGAGCACCTCAGAGGGCAGATTTGAGCTCTGAACGTCAAACTCAGTCAGGTCCGCCTCCAGCAGAGAGGGTGGCGGTTCTTTGGGCTGAAGAGTAGGAGGGTCCTTCCGGATACGAAGGATTCTGTTCAGAGGGGAAAAAAAATGGCATTTACCACACAGGACGGCATACATCTTTAAAATATTTTCACTTTCTCTCCTGTGGATCGTACTTGCGAGCAATGCTCAGAACTTTGGTTCTCTTGCGTACACGCTGCGGTTGCTTTGACACGGAAGTAGATGGCGAAGTAGTAGGAGGAATTGAGGACAAAGTTTGGACCTTAAAAAGAAAAAAAAAAACTTTAGAGGCGCGGTCAAAATGACAGTGCTGTGGGACAAGAGTCAAATACCTTGCGCATGATTTTTCGACCATAGAAGAGCACTTTATCTCGTTTTCTGAAGCGATAATGAGGTACACCAGCCTGCCGTTCACCTTGACACAGAATCCAAAGACCAAAACTTTAGACGTTAATGAAATTAAAATATCTTCAGTGTCAAAGTGAGACTCACGAGCATGCTTGAACCTCCTGTACAAAAAGAGTACCACAATCCCAATCATTGCGACTGCGACGGCGGCACCTATCAGGACACCTGTGAGCTAGAAGATAAACAATGGTGAAAACTCCTAAGTTTCCTCCGAAGTAATAAGGAGGACACACACAAAAAAAATAAAAACACATCTAACCATTTCATTTTTTGTTGGGGGAGTGGTTTTTATTTCATGTAAAATGGTTTGGAGAAAGACTTTTCATTTGATAGTGACAGTAAGGTAAAAAGTTAGCGTTCACTAACTAAACCAAAGCATGAAATATTTGAGCGTTAGGTAAAAGATTCATTTAACGTACCATTTTTTAATAATATAATGCTCAATTTGCAGCAAGAAATTTTTTAACACACAGATGGTAACAACTTATATCACACTTAAAGGCAAACAAGAAGCCACACATACTGTACATCACTTCATACTTACCATAGTGGTCTGCATCCTCTCCTCCACAAATTGCTGCACTCGTGATGTCACCGCTGAGATATCATTTTTTCTGTGGAGCAGCATCTGCACACATTCGTGGACGCAATCTTTGTCAAAGAACAAGTATAACAGTGTGACGATTGATGATCTTTGTCCAGCCTGTTGTTTATGTGCCTTTTAAAGCGTTGGCGTAGTAGTCTTATCGCTGCTGCTGGGAATTAACTTGTATGAGGGTCAATTTTCACGTGTGTGGGAGTCAATCACCGCCTGTAATTTGTTAAAAAATATCTAGTTCCGTTATGTGGAACTGTGATAGTGGCACAAATCTTAGTTTCACCAATATTTACTTTGTCATACGTAATCCATGACATCAGCAAATCATGCAAGTTGTCCGCATACCTCACTAGACTTAATTACAGTCAGCAATGTGAGAAGAAGACAAACATCAAATATACAGAATTGCATTGACATTTATAAACGACCCACTTTCGATTAGGAGCTATCACATCCAATGCATTATAGTTGTTTGGGGGATTTGAGGCATTTACAAAGTCATGATACAATTGTGCCACTTAACACCAAAAAAATAAATAAAAATCTGACTTGCACCACTGGAAGTGAAAATTCAGGTAGTATGTGTCTGGTTTAAAGGGAGTGACAAAAATTGAGAAATGAGAAGAGGAAATGTTCCGTCTGAAAAACGTTTGCGTGTCGTCTCCATTCACCACATGCTGCCGTTGCATCTGTAAAACTTACTGAATTGGCCCATCCACAGAGGTCTCCATTGTCACCTTCTGTGCGGCAAGTCATCCTGTATCATAAAAATACCTCAGTCACGTGCGTTTTTATGTACTGGAGCCTTTAAATGCTCGGCATCGACTAGTTGGCGTGCCATGCTAGCACTAGTACTACGAAAACAATAATTGCGATGTAAATCAAACCACACCATATTTATCTTAACCCGCGTTTATTGTACTGAAATACAATTTGTCATAAGTCATACACTCTTGGTTCTTAAGTGAAAACTGTGTGACTCTCCAACATAGACACTACAAAACGCCTACTGCAATAGAATAACATTAGCGAGCTAGCTAGCAGCTAACGGCTCAAACTCAGTCCGTCAGAGGCGGTAATGTACGTAATAAAGAACCAAGTCAAAACGCGACGCGACAACGGTGCGCGAGCGTAAAAACAGCACACTTACTTTACGGTGTCTCCCGGGGAATGTGTTCCAAGTTTACGCCATTGTCAACAGAGGCGACGGGGCGACATTAGCTGATCGCTAACAAAGTTTTCGATGTTTTCACTTGCTTAGCCCCGCCTTTAGTACCGTTTCTACCAATGGGCAGATAGATTTGGTGTTTCCATGGTACCACTGGATTTAGTAAACCAATCAGAGAAGGTTTGGATTACCGTGTTTTTCTGTTTAAATCAATAGCGAATTCCACAATAATTAGGTGAATAACCTCAATCCCCTTCCTCTTCTATATTTTATTTGATCTTACTCGTGTAAACAGTTGAGCTCCAATAAAGAAGAAAAATATACAAACTTTAATTTGCTAATGCTTAGTCAACACAAATGTAGTCACAGAAAAATTGTTCACCATTCTTGTGTCTTCAGTTTTGTTCATATTTAATGCCTGGTAGCAACTACAATTGAATGTTTCCTACAACTATAACGATAACAAAAATAGTATATACTGCAACAACGTTTTAATTCAAGAACTAATATCGAGCCATTTGAAATGGTTATCCTGATAGTCATCAAAATTACTGGGCACAACAAACAGGGCGCTAAGTATTCCGGAAGCAGTTATATTTTATGATCATTATATTTTTTTATGTTATATGCTCTACCTTTAGTTATACCGGGCATTAAAATGAACAAAAAATGTAAACAAAGTGGTTTAATACAGTCTTCCGTGAGTGTATATTTATGTTTCTTTTTCTCACATTTCTTTCATACGGGAGTTGTGGCAAATTTTATTTTATGACGAAGGAAAATATCAGTGATTTAAAAAAAAAAAAAGAAATGAAGGCTTTAAATGCATTGTATACATACAAAAATAATTTCTGTTATGTTGGGTGTTTTGTGATATTACTGCAGAAAACATTTTTAATTAAACATTTCAATAAAATAAAGTCACGGCACAAACCCAATAAATCAATGATGTGAATATGTATTTTTTAAATAAAAAACATAAAAAGGTTATGTTCATCCTCAGATTAACATTTTGTTGTTATTGTTGTTCTCATATCCACATACTACATTCATCTTTTGTAGATCTAGTCGGTGGTGGGTAGTGCATCACTGCAGAGTGAGAAAAAAATAATAGAATTGATGCTGAAATACTTTTGTCAATAGGTCAGGTCATGAGAAACGAGTCAGGCAAAGGTTTGGTTTCATTTTATATGACATTTTATTTCTATGGACATATCAGGGCAGGCAACGGAATACAGATATTCAACATGTACTGCTTGAAGTAATTATAGCTAGATATTAGAGGTATTGTTTTTTTTCTATGTACAAATGTTTCAAAAAAAGATGCTGTAAAATCTCAATATGATGTGATAAAACATGAGCATATTAAGATTTTGAGATTTTAGATTATAATGTTGTTCCTTCACTGCAGTTTACATTAAGTAAATGCCACATACATACAGTAGATACATTTACAAATAATACGCGAGTGCGCAATGGCACAGGACATCAATATTCTGTGGCTAAAAGAGTGCTTCGACGCTCTTTCAACGCGCTGTAGAAGAAGTCCACAGATATAACACCATCGGATTAAATAGTCATAATAAGACATTTAAAAGTAGCTCATTAGGTTTTTAATATAAATTGACAGTGGTAACCATAATGTGACATGCAGGGTATCCCAAAAGTCAATATAAACTTCATTATTTTGTTTTGTTTCAGCTATCATTTGGTCAGATGTGCGCACCGATGTCTGTATTTGCAGTTTTTGTAAGTATATGATAACTTTGGGCATGAGCAGCATTCCAAAAACTGATGCCTGGCAAGCAAATGTTCTGTTGCCGACTCCTGTTCAGCACCACATTGACAAGATTTATGCCCGGTACAATTTACGTTATCCGATCCATGGCAAGTTTCTCAAAACGGGTCTGTTCTTGGCAAACTATGCAGCGGACCGGCAGCGACGTGGAAGTATTTATGGAGGGCTAAGCCTAAGATCACCTCTGTTCCAATGATATCGAAAATGACTTTTTTTTTTTTTAAAAAAAAAAGGGATGCCTTTAGTGACTTTGGGGACACCGTTTGCCCTATCGTCTATTTTTTCAGATACTTAGCCACGGAATGGTACGCGAAGAGGACCTCTGTGTCCTTTGGGCAAGTGAAGCGAAACTCATCCTTTTTGTAGGCGTTGTCCAGGTAACGTTTGAGGCCTTTCAGTTCTGCAGGGATGTCAAAGTTGCGGTACTTCTTGCACACCACCTGCGGACGACAGACACACTTTGACAAAAATTTAAAAAAAAAAATCCTGGAAGACTTGCATGGAAATCTGCAGCTGTGGTGAAAATAAATAACCATCCACACTCACGTACAGTACTCTGGAACAATTTAGTAAACCTAACAAACGGGAAGAAGCTGACATACAAGCACAAAGAGAACAGCCAAGTTCCACATCGGTGGGTCAGAACCCCCAAGGAGGGATAGAAACTTCAAACTTTGAGGTATTGCTAAAGGGTCAGTGGTGTAAACTTTAAAAACAAACAAACAAATAAATATGTAACGTAATTTCCGGCCTATAAGCCGCGACTTTTTTCACACGCTTTCAACCCTGAAGTTTATGCATTTTTTTCTAACGGCCGCAAGGGGGGCGCTCGAGCGGAAAAGGTAGGAGTGAGATCGGTGGAATATATGTGCCGAGGAAGTGACTTTTACCGGTCCAGCCCTGTTAACGCTGCATTAGTGTGTTACTGTCGTTTCTCAGTGATTTTTACCGGTATGTTTTTTTTAAACCGGCCCAGTTAGCGCGACGCTAGCATTAGTATTAGCGTGGCAGCGCCATCGTTAAACTCTCTGTCCCGTCTTTCCTTGTAAATATCTCGTTTTTGAATGTGGGTTTCAATGTGGGCACTTGCGGCTTTTACACAGCTGCGGCATATGTATGTACCAAATGGTATTTCCTTTACAAATGTACCGAGTAAGGCTTATAACTACGTGCACTCTGTAGTCCGGGAATTACGGTAAACACTTGCACAGGAAAGAGGCAACTTCCAACAACAATGAAACCGTCACTCTCGATCTCTTCAGATAACACCAAAGTCGTAATTGTGTTTTAACAGCATATTTCATACTGTTCAAGAAAAGATCAGGCTGTTGTCATGTCGTTCAAATTTCATTCAATCTATTCATGTTGACGTAAAAGAAAAGCAGATTGTATAGCATTTTTTTCCACTTACTGAAGCTAATATGAACCAAACAGTGAACTTTAAGCCAAGGTACCGATGGAAAAGTTATTTTGGGGATATTGTTCCACCCCAGTCGATAATACAGTAAATTTGTGTGGTTTCAACGCTACAAGCGACCCATTGAGGCAATGTTGCCTGTGACCCGTTTTACATCCCAGTGCCTTAAAGTGTACAAAAATGCCCGACCTTGACAATGTTGAGTTTGGGGAGCAGGTTGCAGTCGGCCAAAGTAAGAGCGTCTCCATCGAGGTAGGGGCGTGAAGACTCTCTGGCGTTAGGGTTCTGATCCAGCTCATGAGGCAGCGGCGTCTCAAAGTACATGTTGAGTTTCACCAGGGTTGATAGGAATTTCTTCTCTAACACTGAAACACCGCAGGTTGTCATCATTAGTAAAACAATACGAAAAGACACGGGCAGATCAGACTCATCTTTTTGCACCCCAAATATAATCAACAATGTGAACGTCAAACTGTAAATTTTTGTAGCATCTTAAGCAAGTCTTGAATTTCCCTCTCCCAAGCAACTGAATTCAACATTCCCAGGGATCCCAAAGTGTTACCAGGCCTCCTAACCAAATAGCATGAGCCACCTCATCCCACCCCTGGACATGGCCTAAGATTTGGAGGCACTGATGCCCCCCACCTCCACATCAGACCATCAAAAGCCAGACAGCAAGTAAGGCACTAACCCCAACCTCACACTGACTAGTGAGTACTACAAATCCCAGAATGCACTCTGTAATAATGCAGTTTGTCTGTTGTGAAGTAAATCAATGCAGCATCCGAGATGCCAGACATTTGCTGGTCTATACTGGCTCCAGCTGGTTTGAATTAAAAAGCCCTTCAGCATGCAGTGGGCTCCATATCGCATTACATGTTTATAATAAAATTTTATCCATCGCCTAAAGTCCATTTGTATGTCAATTAAGATGTACTGTGGCCTTAAAATGACAAAAAGATATTTGGTACTGTTCTCCTTTGTAAAAGTGAATAATTATCAACAATATTCAGTCAATGTGTAAAAAAAAATATATATATAATATAATTATTATATATATATATATAAATAAGGTGTTCCAACTTGGAGGGTGTATTACAATGAAGCATTTTGTTCTCAATTATTTATAAATCCTACAATGTAATGTGAACCTAATTAAGTGAAGTTTTTACATATTATAAAGGTGACAAATATTCCAAAATTATTTTAAAGTATACTGTGATTTCAAACACATTTTACCAAAATCATTTATCAAAAACGATTTTCATCAATACAGGGCTCCTCATACATTCTAAAGTTACAAAAGGCGCACAGTTGATCACGTGGTTTGCGTCACGCAGCACAAAATAATGCTCAGTTATACCACAGATGTTTTTTTTTTTTTTTTCTCAAATCTATGGTTTATGGAGATTTTTTTTTCTGTACACAGTGGCTATGTTTATTTCTTCACCACTCCATTAGCATGCCTTCCGAAAAATTCTGACAAATTTTAATCCTTTAACCACCTGCACCCATAAACTTCAGTCTTAGGAAGGAAATAAATAAAAACGATATTGTAGCGTTTATCTTACTGTCGTTTAATCCAGGGTTGGGATTCTTTATATATGCAGAGAATTTACGGAAGATGTCTTCTCCAACTGACAGCGACTCCTTGTATCGACAGCACAATTTGGGATACCTGTCATCGGAGGGTCAAATGTGAAAGCCACTGCAGAAGAATACCGATGGAAAATGTTTTGGAAGGATCTACGCTACGGCTGATGTGGGTGTCTTACTTTGGTGGCGCTAAATTCTCCTCTAGAAACTCCTCGATCTTGTTAATGTCGGTTTTGACGTCACCGTTGTAGAGCAGGAATGGAGGCTGGGACCCCGGGGCCAAGTCCTTCAGCACATCCGGCGCTCTATCATGCAACAAATTATTATAGTTCAGTGAAACGTGCCTGGCAGTGATGCTAACAAGAGACAGAAAGCAAAACAAAAACAAAAAATAATACACTGAAATGTCTGTTAGAAGCTGCTTCAACATAGAAAATGGCAGGTCTGCCCATCACCATGGTAACAGCATATCACATACTAACTGATATGGCATTATGTGAAGGGAATGATCGGTAGAACAATCCATCCAATTCCTGAGGCGCTTATCCTCACAAGGGTCACAGGAGTGATGGAGCCTATCCCAGTTGGTAGGAGGTGGAGTACACCCTGAACTGGTTGCCAGCCAATCACAGGGCACATGGAGACAGACAACAGTCGCACTCACAATCACACCTAGGGGCAATTTGGAGTCTCCAATTAATGCATGTTTTTGGGGGATGTGGGAGGAAACGGGAGTGCCCAGAGAAAACCCACGCAGGCATGGGGGAGAAGATGCAAATGCCACACAGGTGGGGTGAACCCCAGTCCTCAAAAATGGAAGGCCGACGCCTTAACCAGTTGCTCCACCGTGCTGCCCAGTAGAATAATCGATTCTAAAAATATTAGACTGCCCCACCTGCCTCTAAGTGAATGTGTAAGATATGATAAAATATAGGGAAAAGTCTGGAGCATAACCAAGCAATGTCCAACTGACTAACTCATGTCCAACATATATCAGAAGGATTAATTTTTTTTTTCCTTTTTTTTTTTGGCGCTTACCTCTTCATGTCTACTGTGGTGAGTTTAAAGTTGGCCCCTTTTAACCAGAGAATCATGAAGAGTCTCTGAGAGAAAGGACAGTTGCCAACACTTTCAGCATCGCTGCTGGCCTACGAGGAGAAGACAGACGATATTTAAAAAACAATTAAGCTATTAAATGTTCTTTGTCGGGCGGTATAGGATTGTATGTAGCGCAACTTCACATAATATTGTCATTTCATACTCACCGCGGACATTAAAAGTCTCTCAAATGCCGTTTTTTTTTATTTGAGCAGTCCAAAAAAATGAGTCCAAAAGGAATAATTTCAAAACTTTTATGTGAACTCCAACTTGTAACCTTCTATTTAGACTGCAAATTAATTGAGTCTGAAAAAACAGAACCTCTGCACAAGTGGTAACAGCGCCTAGAGTGGATTCCCAACCAACACACTACTGTACTTTCGAAACATGGTAATTAACGATACATCCATCCATTTTCTTTTGCCGCTTATCCTCACGAGGGTGGCGGGGACTGCTGGAGCCTATCCCAGCCGTCAACAGGCAGGAGGCGGGGCACTCCCTGAACTGGTTGCCAGCCAATCGCAGGGCGCATAGAGACAAACAGCTACACTCAAAAACACACCTAGGGGGGAAGTTAAGAGTGTCCAATTAATGTTGCATGTTTTGGATGTGGGAGGAAATCGGAGTGCCCGGAGGAAACCCACGCAAGCACGGCGAGAACATGCAAACTCCACACAGGTGGGGGCCAGGATTGAACCCGGGACCTCAGAACTGTGAGGTCGACGCTTTACCAGCTTAGTCACCGTGCTGCCGGTAATTAACTATTTTCCTCTAAATTGTATTTCTTTTAATTAAAAATGCATTACTATTGTTACATAGCGCTGAGTAAATATAAGCCGTCCTGCAGCTACAAAAAAAAATTAAAAGGGAAAATTTTAATGCATTTTGCTGTTTCAACCTTCAAGGAGGTGCCGTTTTTATTAGTGCCTTGATGCAATTACCACAACACAACCAAATACAAAAGTAATTATAGGCTGTCCCACGTTACCAGATGATAGCTTTATTGATGTGTGGTTGGCCACTGACAGAAAGGAAATTTTAAAAAACATTAAATGCATATGGCGTCTATCTGAATGAAAATGGAATGTTAAAAAAAGATTGAGAAAAGAACTACAAGGACAGTGCAGATTTCCCACTTAGTTTTTGATGGCGAAGCCTTAAAAGACAAGTGTACATTTTAAAACCTTTGCCTTCGACAGCTACACCTTGAAGCAATTTTTTAAAAATATGTAATCGATACAAATAGTCACGCTGGAGACCAAAATGTCATTGTCGTCGCGTTTTGCATTTGGAAGAGGGCCTACAAACAAATCGACTGTAACCAAAGCTTCACTTCCCTGCATATTAGACATGACAGATTAAAAATTTAACATTAAAGGCTTCTGACAAAATAGGTCAAAGGTGAGTTAGCATGTACACTACAAAGGTACGGCCTTTAAAGGGTCTGCCATGTTTGATTTGGCGGATATGTTCATAAACTATTGCAATGTGAACCTCATTATTTAACGGCCAACCTCCAGAACTTTAAAATCAACGCTATTTGTTTCTTTTGTAAGTATATGTAAATTGCAAATGAAGGAGGTAACCAAATAAAATTTCGCCTAGAGCGCCATATTGGGTAGGGCCGCCTCTGCCTAGCAGACGTATCCGAAAAAAAAAAAAAATCGTTTGGAAATAGCACACCAGTCAGTCGCTTCTGGCTTGTGTGTGCATCCGATTCCATCTTGCCGAGCCTGCTCCGCTCCGCTCAGACCGTCGTGAATCCGACATGTGAGGAATTTCAATTGGAGGCACTAAACGCCCACGTTTGACGAAGACGACGCCAACCTAAACAATCTCAGTCGAGTTGGAAAGTTCAATCTCGACACGGAGGACGCCTGCAGTCTGATTTTGCAATTTTTTTTCCCACCTTTGTACTTGGAACTGTGCAGGAATGTTACGGTTGTGAAATACTACGACTTAGCATCCGGTAACTGTGTGCTGTAAAAAAAAAAAAAAAACTAGTAAATAATGTCAAAATTATCAGCAGTACATATGCATGTTTGCTATTTCTTCATACCACAGAAAAATCGATCTAGGTGTTTTTTTATGTTATGATTACTTGAGTTAAAAATGTTTGAATCTATCCGAAGTCGTGTTATTTTGTGTTTGGCATTAACATAGAACAAATATTTTGTGTTTGTGCAATATGCGTGTGTTACGCAATCGTGTCAAACCATTTTCAAAGAAAATATGAATTGAAGTCAAGGTTTTCTTATCAGATACTTTTTCCTGCATCCGTGAAGGCATTTAAAAACAGAAAGAAAAACAAACACCGGCGGGCCTCACCTTTACAAAGAGTTCAATCTTTGGCGTCTCACCCTCCCCTTTTAGGGCCATTTGTCCCCCGTGCATGCACAATCCAGCCGTTTCTGAAAAATGCATCATTTTTTAAAATTAGGCCCACAAACGTGAATAACACACTATCTCTCAAGGATACGACGAGCTGCTGTACTCACAGTGGAAGTCGCGCTTAGCACAGGTTGTCGTTTTGTTTATTTTTACTCCACTTGTAGTGTTTCAAAGTAATTTTCCAGCTCCCACGTCCGCCGTCCTCTCCGCCGTCTGCGGCTGGTATTTGCTCGGTGACAAACCACACCTGACAATCCGCAGCTCCTCCCAACCTGACCTGTCTCACCTGTTCATCTGGTTCTTTCCTCTCAGCCTTGCAGCATATTCAGCAGAATAAATCTCATCCTGTGTCTCGCTCTTTGCTCTCTTTTGGACATCTTTTCCTTTTGTATAAGTGTAGCAACTAGTACCATGAACGCCATCGAGTGCCAAAATGCAGATATCCACGCTTATAAAATGTTGCTAGTATCTGTCGCAATGGCCGCATCCATTTTATAGCTTATTTGAGCTGGAGCCTCTCCATCCATTCATTTTCTTAGCCGCTTATCCTCACCAGGGTCGCGGGGTATGCTGGAGCCTATCCCAGCTGTCAACGGGCAGGAGGCGGGGTACACCCTGAACTGGTTGCCAGCCGATCGCAGGGCACACTTACACAAACAGCCGCACTCACAATCACACCTAGGGGCAATTTAGAGCACGGGTGTCAAACTCAAGGCCCTGGGGGCCAGATCCGGACCGCCATGTGATTTCAGGTGGCCCGCGAAGGCAAATCATCGGTATCAAAATCCATAATTCTTGTTAAAATATGTCCCAACATTTCAAATGGTAATATGTCATGAATCATGATTTTGAGATATGCATTTATGTGTTAGCATATCACGCATAGTTACTGATTTGAGTCACTGATGGTGTAGTGGTACACACGCATGCCTTTGGTGTGGGCAACGTGGGATCGATTCCCGCTCAGTGTTGGTGTCGATATCTGCCATGCAACTGACTGGCGACCAGTTCAGGGTGTAGCCTGCCTTTAGGCTCCAGCTTTCCTGCAACCCTTGTGAGGATTAGCATCTTGGATAATGACACGACTAGTTCATAAATCTCATGTGTGAATATGATGAGGCGATTCAGGTTTTCTATGGTTTCACCATAACGGCCATCTGAGGGAAATTGTGACTACAATGTGGCCCGCGACAAAAGCGAGTTTGACACCCCTGATTTAGAGTGTCCGATTAATATTGCATGTTTTTGGGATGTGGGAAGAAACCGGAGTGCCCGGAGAAAACCCACGCAGGCACGGGGAGAACATGCAAACGCCACACAGGCGGGGCCGGGACCAAACCCTTGACCTCAGAAGCGTGGGTCCAACGCTTTCCAGCTGAGCCACCGTGCCGCCGATCTGGACCCGACCTCAGCTCAATTTGGATTGATAAACAGAAAGATGACCATTCACACTTACACCCAGTTACAATTTAGTCTTCAACCTAACGGGTTTTGGGAATGTGGGCGGGACTTAAAATACCAGGAAAAGACCCACTCAAGTAGGGGAAGAAGATGCCGAGAACTGCGTAGAAAAAGGATTTAACCATGTCCCTACTGCGCTGCTGGCAAACGATTCAGCACTTCAATGGACCTTTCCGATGGCAATCTTAAGCTCCGCCCCCTCGGCCAACGTGTCCCACATGCTTCCAAAATGGCGAATGAACAGAACATGTTTGAAGTTGATTCTCTATCGCGCATTGCAGATAATACTGGGGTATGTTTTTTGCCAAATGCGTCGTACTTGTCCAAGAGAGTTCGACAGAGAGGTCTCAACTATTTCACGCAAGGATATGTACACGGAATTAAGATTTTGGACGGAGCACGACGCAATGACAATGACAAGGACAATGCGGCTATCTGATTGGCTATTATTGACCGGTCGGAAAGGTCCATTGTGTGGAGTCAGAGCGGAATCGCTCACCCCACCTTAGAATGCAATTGCTTGAGTGCACTCCATCCATCCCTCGTGTCTTCTGTCATTCTTCCAGAACCGGAAAATATTCTGGTACCCAAAAGTGGGTAGAATGGCCAAATATTGTACTCAAATAAGAGTGCCGTTACTTTAGAATAATAGAACTTAAGTAAAAAGTAATCCTCTATAATAATAAAGGGAAACAAAGTGCTCGGTCAGAAAGTGAGAGAAGGAGGCGGAGAGATAGAGAGAGCGGGATTGGAGAGCGAACGATGAGAAGGACCGATAACTAGAGATTAATATCTTACCGCAAAGGTGGTTTTTCAAGTTAGAAGCGGGCTGAAATATCCAAGTTCAGCCAGTCACAATATCAGAGCTGCATAACGGAAGCGTTTGGTTTTTTTTCCAAGTCTATAAAAGTCCCTCAAGTGAGTCCCTTTGATTGGCCAACGTGTTGTCATATTACCTTCTGATTGATGAAGTGGATTCAAATGACTAGCAATTACGTTGGATTGGCACAACAGCACCTTCTGTGGAATTCCATGGTGTCTAAAAATAGACTGCGTGTGCACTAATGGATGAATAAAAGTAGTGAGCGACACGTGGGGCATTGTAATGGAGTAAAAGTATCCATTCGTCGCGTAAACACTCATCCTTCCATTTTCTTTTGCCGCTTATCCTCACAAGGGTCGCGGAGAGCGCCGGAGCCTATCCCAGCTGTCAACGGGCAGGAGGCGGGGGTACACCCTGAACTGATCGCCGGCCAATCGTAGGGCACATGGAGACAAACAGCCGCACTCACAATCACAATCACACCGAGGGGCAATTTAGAGCACGAGTGTCAAACTCAAGGCTCGGGAGCCAGATCCGGCCACACCTAGGGACAATTTAGAGTGTCCAAATAATGTTGCATGTTTTTGGGATGTGGGAGGAAACCCACACAGGCCTGGGGAGAGCATGCAAACTCCATACAGGAGGGGGCCGGGATCGAACCCAGGTCCTCAGAACAGTGAGGCCAACGCTCTACCCGCTGACCCACCGTGCCGCGCACGTAAACACTCAAGTCAATGTAAAAAGTGTGATTAATTGAAACTATTCTCAAGTACAACGTATCCAAAAATGCTACAAACTAACATTGTTTTTATCAAAATAAGACATATTTTACTTTGGAAAACAACCGGTAAGTTTTTATCTCAATTTTGTGACTTTACAGACCAACACAGTGACAAAGGTCGAGGTAAAAATTTATGTTCGGATCTGCAAAACTAACCGACAACTGTAAAATGTGTGTCCAAAGAAGTGCTGCCTGCACAAGTGAAAATGCATTTCACGGCAATCTCGTACAAAAAGAACCCTGTTGCTTCTTTCGGCGGCAAAAACGGCCAGGGTAGCAAAAATCGTAATCGCCATTTCCCCCGGCAGTATTTGGGACTGCGTGAGCCACAAATGCTGACTGCAAACTTTCTTCAAAAGTGCGTAGGAACCTCGCTGACAGACGCGTGACACGTTTCGACACTTCGGAGACGTTTGCCAATAGCCGGCCTTCCTTCCTGCATAGCAGGTAGCGTGAGTCCGCAAGAAATGCGTCTCTTGCACTCAGACTGAACTTTTTTTTTTAGGAACAAGCGCTTAGCTTTGCATTCAAGGTTAAAATGACAAGTCGCATTAAACGCTCCCTCAATGACGACGGTTATATTATAGCGCAATTGATAATTCGGCAATCGCGTGTTTTGCCACTAACAACATGGCCAACCCACTAAAATGAACAGGCATTCGGTCGAAACGGCAAATTAGCACAGATGTCCAGAGCCTTCGCCTTACAGTTCTGACGACCCGGGTTCAATCCCAGCCCCCCCTGTGTGGAGTTTGCATGTTCTCCCCGTGCCTGCGTGGGTTTTCTCCAGGCACTCCGGTTTCTTCCCACATCCCAAAAACATGCGACATTAATTGGACACTCTAAATTCCCCCTCGGTGTGATTGTATGGCTGTTTGTCTCTATGTGCCCTGCCTCCTGCCCGTTGACAGTTGAGATAGGCTCCAGCACTCCCCGCGACCCTCGTGAGGATAAGCGGCTAAGAAAATGAATGGATGGAAATTTTAATTCCAGTGGCCACACCCCCTTACGCACTGATCCAATCACATATCGCCCATTCGTGGCGGACATGGCAGACGAACGAAAATTGTGCAAATCTAACCAGTCCATAGAACGCAACCTGCCGTAATCCCCTCTGTGCTGGATTAAAAGGATGAAAAAACTTTATTCAGAAACCTGTTCCCCACGTTGACGGTCAACTAACCAGCGGGGGGCGCTATCGGTTGCCATCGCCCCAAATACAACGTTTTGATTCCGTTTTGGTCCGAGGTCATGCGAGAGTTGGTATCTCCCCCCTCACCCACCGTGGCACAAAAGTACATTTTTTTCCCATTTGTAAAGCGTTGGCCTCACAGTTCTGAAGTCCCAGGTTCAATCCCGGCCTCGCCTGTGTGGAGTTTGCATGTTCTCCCTGTCCCTGCGTGGGTTTTCTCCGGGTAGGCACTTCGGTTTCCTCCCACATCCCAAAAACATCCGACATTAATTGGACACTTTAAATTGCTCCTAGGTGTGATTGTGAGTGGGTCTATTCGCCTCCATGTGCCCTGCGATTGGCTGGCAACCAGTTCATGGTGCACCCCGCCTCCTGCCCGATGACAGCTGGGATAGGCTCCAGCACTCCTGTGACCCTTGTGAGGATAAGTGGCTCAAGAAATGGATGGATTATTCTCCCGATCATCCTGTCAATTATTCAAATTAGCACAAATAATTCACTTCACATAATGCCACATCAGTTAATCATGTGCTGTTACCATGGTAATGGCAGACCTGCCATTTTCTATGTTGAAGCGGCTTCTAATAGAGATTTCAGTGGGGTTTTTTTTTGTTTCATTTTGCTTTTTTGTCTCGACCCTTGTGAGGATAAGCGGCTAAGAAACACAACTGGCTGGCATCTAGTGTGGGGCGTCCCCCGCCTCTAGTCTACATGTTGCATTTTCTGAATATTTGTCCACAGGTGTGAGCGTGTTAGTCTTTGTTTATATGGGTCTAATCCAAAGCGTGCACAGGCCTCTCGTCCAAAAGTGCCATTTCCCCATTTCGAGTGAAATAATCCACTAACGGTTTTGCAAGACATCTCGTTATTTTCCTCCTCACTTCCTCCGTGGTCATCACCAGCCTCTCAGTGTTCAGCACGCGCGCGACAGACACTGGGCGGAATCAGCCGACTATTGGCTGGGACCCCTGACTTTTGAAGCCGAAGGATGCCACTCGAGGTGATGTGACGCGCTTGAGGTTTCGACGGGGGGTGGGGGGGGGGCGCGTTACGCCCCTTCCTTAAAACGGGCCGCACCTTTTCGAAGCGAGCAAAGATGCCCACGGTAGGGACGGCGGGACGCCGACCGCTTCTCGGCTCGTCGTGAGGTCAGGGTTAGGGAGGAAGCCGCGAACGCGTGCATCTCTACGATTGCTCAACAGAACGAGCGGAGACTTGAATGGAGGCTGTTGTGACCTTGGCGACTTCCGAACAGCAACGGCAAGTGAAACAAGCGTGCCACTGCCAACGAACATAAATCTCTCACCACATCCTGTTAAGAATTTCTAGAGAGGCCTCAAAACATATGGCGACTCTGGTCGTGACGGACTTTTAATCATAATAATTGGCAAAATTGGGTCATGTTCGATATGTGAATGGATGCATTGGAAAACATTTCTTAATGAGTGCTTGAAGGTATGCGGAGCATATATTGTAATGCTGTATGATCATTTGCTCCATCGAATAAGATATATTCTAACCAAAAACTATATTTACAAATACTTAATTCTGACTCTTGATTGTCACAGGGGGATTATTATTATTATTGTTGTTGTTTTGGGGCTTTGTACAGGATGCATTACATCATTTTGAGAACTATTTCATCAAATCATGTTTTTCCCTGCCATACGGTTTGTGTCACCACTCAGAATATGAACTAAATCTTTAAGGCAGTTCGTAGAAATATTAAAAATATAAATTCGTATACACACTGCATGTTTGGAACAAAACAAGCAGCATAAATAGTAGCAGTGTTGATAAAATTATCCTTGTTTTTTCTTGAGATCCCAACTTTTATTTCTCTTGAATTGTTATAAGTTTATCATGAGTGATTTTTTTTAAGTCAAAAGCTTGGTATGTGGTAAGTAAGTAGGGGAAAATATCACGATGTACAATTCAGTTGTATTTTCACTTCAGCACATTTGCATTTAATGCAGCCTTGTCAAACATAAGGCCCGGGGGCCATATTTGGCCCGGCACATCATTTTATGGGGCCCACAAAAGCAAATCATTTGTGTCAGCTTCCATGACTCTTGCTAAAATATTGTTCACATCATTTCTTCTAATATTATGATTTTATTCTAGTAAAGTGATGACTCATACATTGGAGCATCCTTGTACCATTATGAATATTAGTATAAAATTGACATTTCTTGTAATATTCTGGCTTGCAACATGATGATTTGGTTGCTGTTGTTTGTAAAATGAAATTCTCTTTTCAACAAATTCACTGCCAGCCGCAAAAAAAGTTAGCGAAAATAACTACACTGGTAAAATTATGATTTTTACATTTTTCGTGTAACATTATCAGAAAATATATTTTATTGTATTATTACGACTTCATTCTCATCAAACAGGACTTGCACTTAAAACGTAAAATTTTCATTCCTATAATAAAGTGTCATCAATGTAACATTTCTATTAAAATTGAAATTGCGATATCGTTTTACGGTTTGATTCTTGATATTTTTTTTAGCATTATCTTCCTCATTGAAGAATTGCAGTTTATAAAAATAATGAAAAATTAAAAAAAAAAAAACGGAATGTCCCAAATTAGATAAAACAACAGACCAAACCAAGGCATTTTTCAAGCTATAGATGTGTAAAAGGATGATGGTGCAAAAATGATTCAATGATGTGTACAGACAAATAGCGGTATTCATTATTTGTTTCTGGCGTGTAAGATATAACCAAAAATATCTCCAGAAAACACCAACATCTCTTTGGCGTTACGAGATTAGAGCCAACTGAACGGCTGACATCCTCTCAAAATTCTGTCATACAAAACAACAACAGCAAAAAAAAAAAAAAAAAAAAAAAAAAAAGTGTCAGATGGGACTTTTTTTTCTTTTCTTTTTTGGGGATTGTTGGCATTTTTTTCGTCTGTCTCCCCCTCGTTCCTCTTTCTTTCTGCTGTTCCTTAAAAGTGCCACCTCATGGTTTTGAATATGAAGTCTGTTGCAGAATTACACTTTTTTTTGTGATAATCTTTTGTGATTTTTTTTTTTTTTTTGCTGAGGGCATCCAATGAATTGTTAAAAAGAAAATAACACCTAATAAGCAAAGGGGTCATCGTGCTCTCTAACCTCTCCATCATATAAACTTTTCCAGTTCATGTATGCATAGTAAAATTCGCGGCACGGTGGAGCAGCTGAAGAGCGTTGGCCTCACAGTTCTGAGGACCGGGGTTCAAATCCCACCCCCGCCTGTGTGGAGTTTGCATGTTCTCCCCGTGCCTGTGTGGGTTTTCTCCGGGCACTCCGGTTTCCTCCTACATCCCAAAAACATGCAACATTAATTGGACACTCGAAATTGCCCACAGGTGTGATTGTGATTTGCTAACAGATAAATGCATATCTCAACATCATAATTTATGATGTATGACAATTTGAAATGTTGGGATATATTTTCACAAGAATCACGGATTTTGACACCGATGATTTGCCTTCGCGGGCCACCTGAAATCACGTGGCGTGCCAGATCTGGCCCCCTGGCCTTGCGTTTGACACCCGTGCTCTAAATTGCCCCTTGGTGTGATTGTGAGTGCGGCTGTTTGTCCTGATGTGCCCTGCGATTGGCTGGGAACCAGTTCAGGGTGTACCCTGCCTCCTGCCCGTTGACAGCTGGGATAGGCTCCAGCACTCTCCGCGACCCTCGTGAGGATGAGCGGCTCAGAAAATGGATGGATGGATGGATGGATGGATAATTTGAAAATCCCAGCTCAAGGTGAGCCACACCTGTAATACAACTATGGGGGATAACAAGCTTGTGTCAAGGCTTCCTTTCCCAAATGTTTTGGGAGACAACCTGACAGAAGTTGCACAAAAAAAAAATCTGGGAAAAAATACCTCTACCATTTCCATCCATCCATCCATCCATTTTCTGAGTGCCTCATCCTCACAAGGGTCACGGGAGTCCTAGAGCCTATTCTGGCTGTCATCAGGCAGGTGGCGGTTTACACCCTGAACCGGTTACCAGCCAATCGCAGGGCACATCGTGACAAACAGCCTCACTCACAATCACACCTAGGGGCAATTTAGAATGTCCAATTAAAGTTGCATGTTTTGGGGATGTGTGAGGAAACTGGACTTCCCAGAGAAAACCCACACAGGCACGGGGAGAACATGCAAACTCCACTAAAGTGGGTTCGGGATTGAACCCAGGACCTCAGAACTGTGAGGCCAACCCTTTCCAGCTGATCCACCGTGATGCTGGATATTAACCCCGCCTATGTTCATGTGTTTCTTCAGGATCTCTGTGTAGTCAAACCCCGATGGTGATGTTTGGCATCACGTTCGTCTGATTTTAGAGGATGGGAGCTAAGTGGGTCAAATTCTTGGTGAGTCCTCATCGTAATTCACAATCATTCGTGTACTACTGAAAACCTTGTATGACCTGTACATATTATAAGTTGCTTAGCCATGAGAATGAGCGATGGATTTATGAATAAGTCAACAAATGTCGAATATAAAGTCAGGTATTCGCTTCTACCATCGCAAAGGCCTCCAAACAATCACAAGATTTTATAATATGTTCACTGTCATTATTTTGCTTACAAACTCACTAAAGAGAACTGTCTTCGACCACATTAAAACAATAATCTTTTCAGATGAGTAGAATGTGCAGTATAATACACAGGTGTCAAACTCAAGGCCCGGGAGCCAGATTCGTCCCTACACATGATCTTATGTGGCCCGCGAAGGCAAATCATGCGTGTCAACTTCGCCAACTTTTGTCAAAATCTGTTCCAAAATTTGAAATTGTCATATCATAAATTTAACTTAGATTTAGCAAGCATTTTTGTATTACCAAATATCAACAATATTTGAAAAACCCGTTACCCTTGATTTCTGATTCCAAAACCAACACGTCAATTTTTATGTGTAAATATGAGGCAAATACAGATTTATATGGTTTCACAGTCATAACAGTCCTCTGAGGGGAAGCATAACTACAATGTGGCCCACTACAAAAATGAGTTTGACACCCCTGAGTATAATGCATCTGAAATGTTACAATGATGGCATGCGGAGTCCTGCAGGGAACAATTCTTTGACCCCTTCTTTTTTTCATTTTTAATATGCCTACTGTTGTTCAAATACTGAGTACAAACAATAATGTACAGATGTCCTATCCTATGAAACCAAATACAAATGTTGGAATTCTAACCCCAGGTTCTAAACCTTTTTCTCTGCCACCTCAACTACGATAAGCAATTTGTCAAAGTTGTTCCATTATGACTGAGACATTTAAGAGACAATTAAGTCCTGAATTAAGATTTTCATTCAGAATTTCTCTGCTCATCAAAGTTTCAATCACATTAGTTATAAAAACTTTTTTTGACATAATTGTGTTCACTAATACATGTAATACACACCTTGGGTGTGATAACACTGTATGTCGTTTGTGAAAAGAATTATCACTTTAGAATCAATTTAAAAAACAAACGCTTTCTTCTTTCTTCCAGGAGTGTAACCGTAGCAAAAAAAGTACACTTACCACAATGAGGAAGTACCTTCTAGTCAGCTTTCTCTGTGTCTTACCGCTGGGACTTCTTAATTTCTGGCTCATAGGATTCAGCTTTGACTCCAACCATCGCGTACATGTGACGATTCTGATGTGGCACCGACCCTTCAGCGTTACCGGTAACCTGAGCGAGGTGTGCGGGGACCGCCACCGCACCCTGTTCTGCACAATCGTGGAGCAGAGGTCCTTGTTTCCCACCGCGGACGTGGTGGTGTTCCACAACTACGAATTGGTCACAGGACGGGAGAAACTTCCTCTGAATCTTCCCAGGCCATCAGGCCAAAGGTGGGCTTGGATGTCTATGGAGTCCCCTCGTCACAACGGAGACCTGAGGAGATTTGCAGGTGTCTTCAACTTGACCATGAACTACAGGAGAGACGCAGATATCACCATACCTTACGGAGAGCGGCTGGCGAAAGAGGCTGAGGAAGAAGATCCCGTGCGGGACATCGCACACAATAAAAGCTTTCTGGTGTGTTGGGTGGTCAGCAACTACAGGAGTTCGTACAGAAGAAGCAAAGTGTACAAACAACTTAGCGCCATAGTTCCTGTGAAGGTCTACGGGCGCTGGACAAGAACTCCCCTCAGCGCAGAAGAACTCTTGCCCACAATCTCTCGCTGCTACTTCTACTTGGCCTTTGAGAACTCTGAGGCCAAAGAATACATCACGGAGAAGCTTTGGAAGAACGCTTACCAGTCGGGGGCAGTTCCCGTCGTCCTGGGCGCACCGGTGCAGGATTACGAGGCCTTGGCTCCCCCTCATTCTTTCATCCACGTCGACCAATTTCCGTCGGTAAAAGAACTGGCCGAGTACCTGATGCTGGTGGCGGGAGACCAGAAGCGCTACAGTGAGTATTTTCGTTGGAAGCAAAAGTGGAAAGTGAAGGTTAGCAATAACTGGAAGGAGAGACTGTGTAAACTCTGCTCCCACTACGAACATTTGCCTCTCAACAAGGTTTACACTGATCTGGAAGCATGGAATCATGCTACTGGCGTGATGTAAGCCTCATTCATCCATAAATCCCACAAAATTGAGCTGTCATTTATCTGCGTGTCAGTTCTACACAGAGTCCCACAAAAGGAGGATATTCACGCAAACGTGCACTTTTGCCTTATTTCCCATCACCTTTTCCACTGTAGTACTTGTTACTGTAGTAACTGTAGTTACTTGTAATTGTTTTGCACATAAAACTGTTCAACAATGCAAAGGCATTACAAAAAATGCATACTGTATATGTGTACATACAAAACCAATTCCGAAGAAGTTGGAACGTTGTGTTTGCAAATCATGTTCATCGTATATTTAACCGAGTAATGTCGGTAAATACAGTTCGGCGCTACATCTGCAAGTGCAGCTTGAAATTATGCAAAGAAAAAGCCATTTATCAGTAACACCCAGAAACGCTAAGGGCTTCTCTGGGCCCGAGCTCCTCTAAGGTGGACTGATGCAAAGTGGAACAGCGTTCTGCGGTCAGTCGAGTCCACATTTCACATTATCTTTGGAACTTGTGGAACATCGTGTCCTCCGGGCCAAACAGGAAAAGAGCCATCCAGACTGTTATGGACGTAAAGTTCAAAAGAGCGCATCTGTGATGGTATGGGGCTGTGTTAGCGCCGATGGCATGGGTAACTTACACATCTGGGAAGGCACCGTTAATGCTGAACGGTATGTACAGGCTTTGGAGAAACATATGCTGCCATCCAAGCAATGTCTTTTTCTTGGATGCCCCTGCTTATTTCAGCAAGACAACCCCAAACCATTAGAGGGACAGCCAAAGTTGGGTGTTTTTGAGGGAGGACATGAAGACTGTGGGCGTTAGAAAGGAAGATGCACGAGATGGGCTGAGATGGAAAAAGATGAACCCTGAAAGGAAAAGAAGAAAGAACCCCAAACCACATTCTGCACGTGGTACAACAGTGTGGCTTCATAGAAAAAGACTGTGGATACTAGACTCGCCTGCCTCACAATCCAGACCTGTTTCCCATTGAAAATGTGTGGCACATTATGAAGCATAAAATACGACAAGGGAGACCCCAGATTGTTGAACAGTTGAAGCTGCACATGAAGCAAGAATGGGAACTAATTCCACCTACAAAGCTTCAGCAATTAGTGTCCTCAGTTAGCAAAGTTTATTGAATGTTTCTAAAAGAAAAGGTGATGTAACTGGTAAACATCACCCTTTTTTGGAACATGTTACAGCAATAAGATTCTAATTTAATGATTATTTGGCGAAAATAAAGTTTATCAGTTTGTAGTGTATTCAATTAAATATAGGTTGAACATGATTTGCTAATCATCGTGTTCCGTTTTTAATTTATGTTTAACACAACATCCCAACTTCATTGGACTTGGGTTTGTATTTTTGTACTAACTTTGCTTCAACGCCTGAAAAAGGATTCACACAATGGCCATATTTTGAATTAAAGCGATTTCTTACTCTGTTACGTGGACAGGTATTTTTTTTGGTTTGAAATGTTACAAAATAAAGTAATAAAACCTTTTTGAAATGGGACACATACATTCAAGCCAAACTGAACATTTTCAGTCAGCACAGGCCCGAATAGTGGATCTCTCTCAAAGATTATTCAGTGATTATCTCTGGTGACTTCCTTTATTGTTGATCTCAACAATCATAAATGTTTAACCTGCTGAATTGTTTCAAATCACAAAGCCTTTACTGTGTGTGGTCGACACAGAGTTCGGTCGCAAAATGGATCCCATGATTGTGACAGGAAACAGAACGACTGTGCAACTAATATCACAAGGGATTCGGTCAATCCAAGCAGAATTTACAATATTTTTCATACCTCACTGTAGTTTCTGGATTTGATGAAAAATTTGCCCAGCTTCTTCTTCTACTACTACTTTTTTTTCCATGTTTCTCATCAGTCATGATGGCCCGGGGCACCACGCAGGTCAGTCTTAGTATTACGGCAGACATCAGATGTTTGGGGACGGTTTTCACGATTGCTGGTGGGGGGGTAATCATTTGTGGAGTGATATTAGTCACCATGAGTATTATACTCACTCTTGGAGCAATAAGAACATGGAGATCCCAGTGACATGATTTACAAATTTTTCGAGATTCAGGCCATGGCTCAGTCGATGTTTTGATATATGAGCAAAACTTTGAGATACGAGTGATAGGGTAGCAGTAAACTCAAATCACTTGAAAACAAGTAGCAGTTTTCCATATGGTTTTAAAACAAAACAAAACAAAAACATAAACATTGACTTGTTACCATACATTTTTGATCATTAGCAAATCTTATGAACGTGTGATTTTGGGTGCATAAAATCGAGAAACATTTTCATCTTTGTAAGAACCAGAGAAAATCTCGAGTGAATTTGAAATAATTATTTAAAAACGAGGTGGTAAAGAGACTTGCCAATGCTAACGTCATTTGCAATATGTATTACCTTGTGCGAAACAATGAGAAACCCCAATTTTGGTGGGCCTCCGCCAAATTATGTAGCATATTTCCGGGTAATTTTCTGGATTTAGGTAACATAAACCTAAAGTTTGATATCGACAATTTTAATTTTAATGTATTTTGAAAATTTGAGTAGCATAGCTAAAACTGCAGACTGTTGGTCGTGTTGACCAAATATTGGCCATTTTGATGTAGTTTCATATAGTTCTAAATCATAATTACTTACATGTAAAGGAAACAGCTAGGTTAGCTGATACTTATTCTTTCTCCTCTTTCGTATTTTTAGTCAGTCTGGACGCAGTGTGGCACTCTACTGCCACTTGCTGGTCTGTGTGTGTACTACATCAGATAATGGGACATGTACAAATAAGAACTCTTATTTTAAAACTACCATCAAATGCTCACAATATTTGGTAAACACCTGTCGGAATATTGGGTCGTATGGTTTCATAAATTTAACGCTGCTGTCAAAACAACCCGATAGGAAAAATGTTTCTCCCAGCTATTTTAAATTTGGGTCATAAATTCACAGAAAATTGGGGTTTCCTCAAAGTCATCTGAAAGATTCGTATCTACATTTCTTGTAAAAGTCACGAGTTCGTGGCCATGTTATGAGTCATTTTGACGGTATGATGTGCGAGCATCATATAGTTTTGGTCCATCCATTTAGCATCACTGAGATGCAGCAGTTTTGCAGGCAACTGATAAAAGCTTTTGCATTTTCGCAACATTCGCAAAATTTGACGAAACATGATAAGAAATTTGCAGGACGTTACCAGATATACTCGGGTCGTGACCACGTTATTCTGTTCAAGTTGATAAGAAATAATTGACTTGTTCCCAATCTTTACATTTTTTTTTTAAAGCATTTTCAAGAAATCTTCCGGTGCCATGGAAAAGGCATTTTTACTACTTCTACTTTCATTCATCCGGGTTGTTGTATTATCAGGGAATTGAATTCAAGTTTCTGATATTATGCAGCATCTACAGTACACGCAATATACATAAATATGGAAATATTTAGACATACTGCACATAAGGTAAAAAAAATAAATTGGCAATGGATGAAAAGCTCTCAACCACTATTGTTACTCATAAAATTGACAAAAGTCACACCCACACTTGCACACAAATTGAAAATAGTAGAAACATTTACTTGGTGGGAAAACAATCCATAACATTTAAAAATCACCAAAAAAGAGAAAAAAAATCTGCTATTTGACTAGGTATGTAGATGTTGAGTCAAAAAGGCCAACCTTTTAAATAAATTAGAATCCATTTACACTGCCAGATTGTTTCGTGACAAGGTTGACTTTTATAACTGTCTATTAAAGTAATATTTTTTTAAAAGGGTAAACAAGTTACATTCCTCAAAAAGATGTACGCAGTTTTATTTGCTAATAAGATGCCAGCAGTGTAAAAGGTACACCGTAGATATGCCAAAATATGTCAAACCTTGACTTTTCGAAAATAGTCAAGGAAAGGATCGACCTGAGATCAAATGTTGAAATTGTGCAAGAAAAGCAGAGAAAATTAGCAGCAACGACCATTTTGTTTTCAAAATATTGCATCCAATCTCTCAAAAAAAAAAAAAACAAAAAAAAAAGATGATTAAGACTTTCTAAAAAGGCACTTTTTACAGAAGTAAAATATTGCTTTCATTTTGACATACGAAGATTTCAGTTTTACATGAAAACACTGGAATCCATAAAGTAGACTGCATCTTGAACCACACCTCCCCTCATTAACTGTCAAATGACCCCCCCCCCCCCGATAATTAGTCATCTGCATGACACCCCCCCCCCAAAAAAAAACTACACACTGCACTTTTTACAGAAGTAAAACATTGTTTTCCTTCTGACATACTAAGATTTCAGGTTTTTGTTTTGACATCAAAACACTTGAATCCATAAAGTAGAAGAGATCTCGAACCACAGCTCCCCTTGTTATCTCTCCAATTACCCCCCCCCCACTCCCCCAAAAAGACTCAGGAACAATTTATCACCTCCATGACCAAAAAAAAAAAAAAAAACAAACTACTGGCCAGTTGAATAATTTGCACGCATTAGCAAAACACTTCAAGTAGTTGGTGTGGAGCGATCAGTCCAACGCAACTGCAGCGATGGGTTTTGAACTTTGAACAGTCACCCCCTCCCCCGAGGAAAGGTTCGGACAGAGCGGCGGTTTGCCGGCGCTGCCGCAGCCTCTTATCCGGTCAGGTGGCCGACCAGCGCCGGGTGCAGCGCTTGCTTCAGGACCTCCGGCCGGTGAAGAGGCGGCATGTAAAGCGTCGGCGGGGCTCCGGGAAAGCCGGACGGGGGAGGGTAGCCCTGGCCGGGGAGGTGGGGGGCGGCCGCGGCGAGAGGCGACGGGCTCTGCTCGTAGTACTGGCCGTCGCACTCTTCGTCCAGCGGCAGGGCCAGGCGCTTGCCCTTCTGTCGACGGTTACAGAACCACACCCGGACCACCTGCACGGGACGAGGTTTGCAATTAGTCAGCAATGGCAAAAAAAGGGGGGATCAAGTCATTTTCTGAGTTCTGGCTATCATCTCACGTGGTCAAGACAAGCAGTCAGTATCATGACGACGTCGGGGAAAGCATCGTTACCGCCAGGGAGGTTCCCCCGATCGTCATCCGGGTCATGCGATCGTCAAAAGGCAAATTTGACTCATCATCTGCTCGAGTGCTCGCTTAGCATAAAGATTGCTCGTCCGCCTCAGTGAACACAAAAGGGCTGAATTTCATCGGTGAACGACGCGTCGTCGCGGCAAAAATAAAGTAGTACTCGCACGTGGTGATAAAATTGCTTTCTAGATTCTCAGTTTGCGTCCCGAGCCTTTGTTTGCGCATTCTTTCGATCAAAATTTGGCAGGAAGTCAACATTTAAACAATGTGGTGTTGCGAGTTCGCCTCTGCTAGTTGCGGCCATTCGCCATATTGATCAGGACAAGATCAACTCACCCAAATCCACTTCATGACAGAAATCAACCAGTTGTCCAAATTCCTTCAACATACTCGGCAAAGCCATAAAAATCTGAATTTATTGATCCGAATTGTACAGCGGGGAACCGGACTAAACAGTTGAGTCGGTCCCCCTCCTGAAATCCTATCAAAATGAGTTGCGCTAACTCGTAAATAAAATAATGATTCATCCCAAATTACAAACCGGTACAGTGGCCAAATATGGTAGCAATTTGCCATCAAGCTTTGAGTGCAATGCTAACAGTCACCGAGATACTAAAAAGGGCTGGATGAAGACCAACACTTGGGACCACAGTCTTCTTTTTTCCCCCGGCTTGTCCCGATTAGGGATCGCCTTTTTCCATCTAGGCCTATCTCGTGCATCCTCCTCTCTAACAGCCAACTGTCCTCACAACATCCATCAACCTTTTCTTTGGTCTTGCTCTCGTTCTTTTGCCTGGCAGCTCCATCCTCAGCAGCCTTCTACCAATATCCTCACTCTCTCGCCTCAGAACACGTCCAAACCATCTAAATCTGCTCTCTCGGACCTCGTCTCCAAAACATCCAACTTTGGCCGTCCTTGACCTCATTTCTAATCCTATCAGCGAGAACCTCAACATCTTCATTTCTGCTACCTCAAGTTCTGCTTCCTGTTGTCTCTTCAGTGCCGCCGTCTCTAATCCGTACATCACCACCGTTTTATAAACTTTGCCCTTCGTTCTCGCGGAGACTCTTCTGTCACATAGAACACCAGACACCTTCTGCCAACTGTTCCACCCCGCTTGGAAACAGTTTCTTCACTTCCTTACCACACTCTCCATTTCTCGGTATTGTTGAGCCCAAGAATTTGAAGTTGTCTACCCTCACTATCTCTTCTCCCTGTAGCCTCACCTCATCAGTCAGCCCATCCATTACTACCGCAAACAGGAAAGTCCTCGGCGCGGAACCCTGATGCATTCCCACCTCTACCTTAAATACTTCTGACACACCGACGTCACACCTCACCGCTGTTCTGCTGCCCTCATACATGTCCTGTACGATTCTAACGTATTTCTCCGCCACACCGGACTTGCGCATGCAGTACCACAGTTCCTCTCTTGGTACTCTGTCATAGGCTTTCTCTAAGTCTACAAAGACAACTGATTGACACGTGGACCGTTCAAGCGGCTTCTTGCGATTAATTTTTTTTTTTTAATTTGTCCCATTCAAATCAACAGTTAAAAGCAAAGAAAAATGACTTACATCTCTCTCCAAGCCCAAATCATCCGAGATGTGAGTGATCTCTTGGGTGTTGGGTTTGGGACACTTGATGAAGTAGGACTCCAGAGCCGAGCGAACGGCCCCCTCCAGGCTGGTCCTCCTCTTCCTCTTCCTGGTGTCCACAAAAACCCGCTCGATCTTGTACATCTGAACGAGCACACGAACAAATTTTGATCACCGCTCTACCTGCGAGGGCCCTCGTGCAAGGTCAAGGTTCGGAACATTTTTTTTTTTTTTTATACAGGTGGTCAACAATGGGAGCGGGGTAGTGTGGGGGGGCCCATTGAGGCTCTCAGCAGGACATTTAGCCACGGTGAACCCCCCACACACACTTTCCCGCCCGTGTGATCCCCCATCGGATGCGCTCGTCTGTTGTGTTGTAAAGTAGACGGCAGATGTCGAGAGAGGACTTACATCCTGGGGATTTTCCGACGTTTCGGCCTCATTCAGCCATCTTTGGAGGAGGGGCTTCAGCTTGCACATGTTCTTGAAGCTCAACTGGAGGGCCTCGAAGCGGCAAATGGTCGTCTGGCTGAACATCTTACCTGAGGGAAAACCAACCCCCCCCCAAAAAAAGAGGAAAAAAAAATCAGAAATTGGGAGCATATTCCAAGGTTGGCAAGGCCCCGATTTGTTACAAGTCTCAAATATTTTTGCGTTTATCCTCCATTTTCCCCTGCCTTGTCGATTTGGGCTTTGTATAACGTACCTTACTAGTCAATACACGACAATAAAAACAACCCCCCCCCCCCATAAAGTTACCACATAAACTAACACTGAGCTTCACTTCGATATGTTCTACTGTCTAGAGCACAGGTGTCAAACTCAAGGCCCGGGGGCCAAATCTGGTCCACCGCATACTTTTAGGTGGCCCGCGAAGGCAAATTATGAGTATCGACTTCCATGATTTAAAAAAAAAAACAACAGCACTGTACTAAAGTTTGAAATTCTTACATCATACGTGATTAAAATCAATATTCTGTGCCCAAGCAACAGCAATAGTTCAAAAACCTCATTCCCCTTGATTTGTTATTACAAAACTAGCTCTTAAATTTCATTTGTGAATGTGATGAGGTGAAAGATTTTCATGGTTTTGCATTCATAACAGCCCTCTGAAGGAAACTAACTATAATGTGGCCCGCGACAAAAATGAGTTCGACACCCCCGCATGGTCTAGAGGCCCTGGGGTACCACGCCGCCTCTCAAAGGTCAGTCTCGGCACTGCGTCGGCTTTCAGGGAGGACGCTCCCGTGACCCTTGTGAGGATAAGCAGCTTGTGTTGATCATCGCATCTGAGTACACAACACTTCAAAATAGGTTAGGATGTTGAGTCAGTCAATTTACCCCAGTTTACTTTCAACAATGGTAGCGTTACTCCAAAAAAATATATATATATTTTTTTTTTTTCGAGAGAAAGGAGAATGAAATCCTTACCTCCAACAAAAAAGTTGACCTGTAGTCTTTTAAAAATCTACGTTTGATTTTAGTTTAGTGTGTACTTACTTGGAAAAACTTACCATAAAGATTACCCAAAGCCAGGCCAACATCAGCTTGAGTGAAACCCAAAGTGATGCGTTTGTGTTTAAGTTCTTTGGCAAACTGCTCCAGTTCCTCGGTGGAAAGGTTTTCCTGCAGCGGTGTTGAAAGAAAAGAGGTTTTTTTTTTTTGTTGTTGTTTTTTTTTTGTAGAGACTCATTTCACTTAATGACTTGGTTTCCAAAGGGGGTCATCGAAGGTGGGAAAGCTTACCTCCTCAGAGTCGCTACAACCGCCGCTGGACGAGCCGCTGCTCCGAGTCGACGAGGCCGGGTTCTGGCCCTGAGGTCCGGGGGCCCCCTGGCCGGGGTTGACGCCGAAGAAGGCGTTCGCAGGCACCCCGTTGCTGGGCGGCGACGGGGACATGGACGGCGACGACGCAGAAGACGTGGACGGATTCTGGTGGCTGCTTCCTCCGCTGCCGGGCGGGGTCAGGTGGCTGATACCGGGCCAGAAGCTCGGGTTCCAGGGGCTGGAGTAGAAGACTCCGTGGGGAGGGATCGCGGCGGGGGGCGGCGGGTACTGCTGGAGCTTCATCTCCCCCGGGTACTCGTCCCCGGTGTCTTTCTCCGTCTTGATGTCGACCATCTTAATTTGCTCCCGGGTCTCGGCAATCGGGGGGCTCAGGTTGGTGGGCTGCGCGGCCGCGGTCACACCGGGTACCTGGCCGGTGTAGTCCGGGGCGGCGAACGGATACCAATGTTTGGGCTGGCCGAACTCCCCGGCCTGGAGCTCCGCGGCGCGGTAGTCACCGGCGCCCAGCGACGGGAACGGGAAGAAGCTCTGCGGGGCGGCCGACGGGAGCCCACCGTAGGCGGCCTGCTTGTAGAGGACCCCCGCTTCTGGCAGGGGGAGCTGGGGGTAGGACGACGCCCCGAGACCGTCTTGGCTCAAATTCTGCGTGCAAGCTCGGCTGAAGTCATACGGGCGGCTTTGGCACTCCGAACCTGGACTGTGGGCTCTTTCGGACATCTTGGCACTAAAACAATTAACTTACCTGAATGGAGACGACAGCTACAAGTTCTGGGTCAAAAGTCCAGTGGCGATTGGGGCCAACATAACCGCCTAAAGAGTTGCTGCGAACTCGTCCATGAAGTCCGGCTCTTGGGGGACCAGTTCCGGCCTGGGCCTGAGAGATCGCGCGTGTGGCTCGGCCGGTTTGAGCTCCACGCGTTTTGCAATTGGTGGACAGTTTTCGGCCTCCGACGCTCATTGGCTGCCGCGCACAATCGCGAACAGCTGAAGGTGAATTTGTCAATGACCTTGGTCGCAGAACCCCCCCCCCCGCCCCCCGTCCACGCCCCCCACCCGCAAAGACGCGCTGAAAAATCGCGTGGGCGTGGTCTCACTTAAACTGCAACTGTAAAAACGCTGAACTTGTTTTGTTTTTGTTTTCTCCATCTACAATGCTAAGTATCCACAAGTATGAGTCGTACACGCGTTGTAATAATTCCACGAGACGTCTTTCATATTCAAATGCGCGCATTTCCGTTGATCAACATTAATAAAATTCCTTTTTTTTGGTCATGTTCCAAAAAATAATATTTTCAGAACATTCATGCGGCAAACTGACGCCATTTCTTCCTCTTTCCCCTGAATATAATTAAATGTAAGATAGTTTAACATGAGCAAACTAATGTACATTTTCGAATAAAATACAAAGACTGATATTATTTTTTCAAGTATTTCACTTTTTTCGTCGCGTTCATATTGTTTCAATTTTAATAATCAACTTTGTGCAAAACACCATCTTTTTATTGCTGTATTTATATTTAATTTTGTTAGTTGTAAGGCTACAACAACTTGGAATTATTCTATATTTATATGTACATTTTTATATCACATTTCCATTTTTATTTACTATTAGTTTTAACTTAAAACGTTATGGATTGCATATCCTTTATATTTCATTCCATTAATTATTCATGCTTTTCAAAGCACTTCAATGTTTTTATATTTCACATGATCTGCGTTGAATAATTTATGTGGGCGGGGTTAAAGTTATATATTGCTGAAGCACTTTGAGGAGAAGGTTATGTTTTATTTATTTTTTTTGTATTTAAATGTTCTTAAATATTTAAAGCAATTTGTGTCGAATGAACTTGTATATTTCTACTTGTAATGTTCATTTGTATTGATTGCACATATTTCAATTTTTTAAAAAGTTTGTGACGAATTCAAGTTTTGTTTATCTTTGTAGCGGTGATAGAGCCCGGTTTTATTTCACATTTGCATATTTTTTTGTTATGAATTGTCTTCACAACTCATTTCCTGGCTCTTCATTGGTTTGGATGTTTGTTGTCGTAAACAGAATAGTTTCTCCAATTCAGAAATAAAATGAAAAAAATAAAGAACCGGTGACGCAATCCAGTTTTTCCAAATGCAGGTAGGAGCATTCGGGTGAACTTCTTCCTGATCGGGATCGGGGGAGGGGGGTGGCCCCTGCGCGTTCAGATGCGCTCCCCCCACTGCGTGCGTCGTTGGGCGCAGATTGCGGCAGGAAGACGCGCCGCGGGGAGGGAGAGGAGAGGGGGAGGGGGGCGCCATTGTACCGGCCCGGCCCCGGGGGCACCCTGTGGATTGCAGATCCCGAGTTGCGATGGTCGGCCATTAGCTCCTTTTCACATTGAAACAATACGTCTCGGCCCTTTGATTTCGCCCCGCACCCACAATCAGCCCCCCCCCCCACCCACCCACCCACTCCACCCCCCACCCCAAGAAACGAACACCAAGTTTCACTCTGCAGGTCTGAGGAGATCCTCAGCCTGCAGGTCTCGTGTGGCCCTGCAGGTGAAAGTTGTAAACCACTTCCTGCCGCGTGACACACACTTCGGCATCTATCCATCTAACTCTTGCGATTTCCAGATATCCTAATTTTATTTAACTCAGTTTGTTTCAAAAAATTAACTGAACAACAGTTGAACAATGTACAAAGAGCAAAAATATAAAGCGCAAACATGTTTAGGCCTATTTCTCTTCAGTCAGTGTTCTCTTTACACAATAAAAGGAAGTTTCTTTCGGCTTGTCCCTTTCGGGGTCGCCACAGCGTGTCATCTCAGATGACCGGACATATATGTTTGGCACAATTTTTACGCCTGATGCCCTTCCTGACCAAACCCTTCTCACAAACCATCCATTTATGGGTAGGTATCAAGATCAGACAGCATGATTATTGTGCAGGTGTGCCTGAGGCCGCCAACAATAAAGGGCCACTCCAGTTGTGCAGTTTTACTTTTGGGGGGGAAAAAAAAAAATACCCACCATTAATACACCTTCTGACATCATAGAATTCAAAGTTTTAAATAAAATAAAAATATTTTTGAGAGGCAAAGTTTAAATAAACTGAGATAAGGCAGTTGCACAAGTGCACACACCCTCTTATAATTCAGCCTGTGGTGAAAAGTAAGTCAGCACATCTGCCACCATAGAAAATCTCTCTTTATCCCCTGAATAAAAGTTTAGCTGTTTTCTTATCCACATTCTTTGACTTGATTTTATCTTTCTAGCAAAAGGCTGGCTGGCAGTTTTGTGCTCACAATGACTGTTCTCAATTCCTTCCACCTTGACTAAGGCCACAGCTCCAGCTGAAGAAAAAAAAAAAATCCCCAAATGAATGCAAGATTGTTGTCACACAAACTAAATTGCCAAGAAATTTCTGCAGCCTCCAAGACCAGTTTTCTTTCTGTCTTTCATCAGTTTCGGAGGGGCTTGATAATTCCACGGTTGTGCCATATTTGATCCACTTAACGTTTGTTCCCCTGTATACTTAAGGATACAGAATTGCTTTTATTTTGCCTCTTTTCCTGACTGATGCCATTGAAAATGAACTGCGGAAGTTCCCTGTGGAGCGGTGCTCTCAGATGTGACGAGAAAACTGTCATGAAAAGCTTACTAGAACTTGCGCTTACTCCCATTTAACACCGGTTTGAATCTAATCTGTTAATTCTGAGCACGTCCACGTCCCCGTTTACGTGAGGGTGTGCACACTTGTGCAACAACATTTTTCTTTCCACCTTCCTCAAAAGAACTCATTAACACGTGCACCCACACTTTTGATTGCTTATTGCCGAGTGCTGTTACTGTTGTTTTTCTTTTCTGCATACTCCATTGGGTTGATATCAGGTCACTGACTTGCTAAAACAACTAAAAGTGGATGACAGCGGATTTTTTTCCTGACTGAATACAAAACAGTAAATAAAATCACAGCGACAGCAAAGGTCTAGATTGTTCTAGAGAAGATATCGGTGCTATTTTTGAAAATTCTCCAATCAAGAGGTGATATCTTCAAAAATGAAAATATCGAGAGGGTTAAACTACCGATACCAGAATGGAAATATGCACGGGGGAACTTCGAGATCTGACGAATGAACCAATGCAACATACTTCCTTGTACAAAAATACCTCACATCTCATAAATCTTTTTTTTTTGGGGGGGGTTTGTTTGTTTTTAAATAACACTTTATACCATTATCCACAGTGTTACAAAGTGCTGGGGGAAAGCCGCGGGGGGAGACAGGAGACTTGCTCAATGGCTTCAAGAAGACATCAAACCCGAGCCAGGGAGCGGGTGGGGGGGGGGGGCACATTGTCCTGCGGCGGTCCGTGGACTTGGCTGACACATTGTCATGCAAAAAGACAAGAAGAGAGCCAGGAGAGCCTGCAAGAGAGCACCGGCCAGGTGGGGGTCGCATCTTTTAAAAGAGACTTCTTTAACACAAGCGGTCATCGCGGTTAAAAGGAACAAGTTACACCAGTAATTGGAATGCAAGCTAAAAAAAAATGAATAAAAATCCCACCTGATTTTATTTCTAATATATTTCATAGACATTTGCAGTAGTACACGGCTTTATATATAAGACTCGTTTTAAATATTGCAATAAATGGTTATTTAAGGCACACTGAAAAGTTAGGAGAAATAGAAGTCGGATAAAGTCAAGTAAATCGTGTATTCGCAAAAAATGTACTGCAAATTTGATGAGAATAAAGTTATATTTTAATAATGCAAAACTTTATGCTCAAATTTTCATGACTCAAATGACATCAGAATGCAAATTTTGAGTATTTTTTTTTTATGTTTGATGTTGACAAGATTGTACGAGTTTTAGAAGGAAAGAAAATCAATGCTACGATGTTTTGATTTGTTGATGCTCTAAATTATGCTTAAAAAGGCATATTTATACTGGAGGAAAATGCATAGTGTTTATATGAGAAGTTATTTTCTCATAAAAATGTCAACATCCACAACATTAAATGTTACTAGATGTTTTTTAAAAAAAGAATGAAAAAATAGAATAAAAACAGGAGAGTAAAAAGAAATACAATGGCAATTTTTTTTTACATGAATGTCTAATATTTACAAAAAATGTCTAAACTGAATGAGAATAACAACTTTTTAAAAGGTGAAGAGGGCGGAAATGGTGAAAGTTCCCACGACTGTGTGGTTGCGCATTGAAGTTCTTGATTTCTGACATAATAAAGGCGTGTTCTAAAACTTTTGAATTGTTTACATTTCAGTTTTTTTTTAAAAAAAACGCCGTGAAACTCGGGTGGTGGGAAAACCATTGACCAGTTATGAGTATATATATATAAAAAAAATAGGCCAATATTCTGAAGCGGGGTGTGCTGATTCGGCCCCTCCCCTCGCTACACGTCATTGTTTCACGTGGTGGCCCGATTAACGCCGCCCATTGAGACCCGGGAGTCGCTTCCAAGCGCTTGGTAGAAGTCGCGGCTTATGAAGCTGCCGGAGGTACGACGCGCCGTGAAAGTCGACAGCTAAAAGAGCGCGTGCGCGGCGTCTCGGCCGCTTCCAAGGGGGAGCGAAAGCTCTTTGTCCGCTCTGGGGGGGGCTTAAATGTAAAGCGGCCGCCCTCCCGTTGAGCGCCAACAAACAAAGTCTGATGGCTTTTTGATTTTCTTCCTTAACGGCCCGTGCCTTTGACGCCCATCTTCGCGGGCCCTCCACCGATGGCCGCCTTCCTCGCGGCGTCCGCGCGCACAAAGGGCCTCGACGGCCCCTCGGCACGCGGCTCAATGGGGACGGGAGGCCCGGACCCCGGCCCCCGCCGGCTTGCTCTCCGTGTGTATTTGCTGTAGGGAATACAGTGGTACTGAGACGTAGGAGTGTAGTTCGACTTTCCCCACCGCAATGAATGGAAATGAGCCAATTGCGTCGCCTTGAACTGTTTTCGATTCAATGGACATCGTGCTGCTCCCTCTAGTATGCGGACCATGGAGCCGAATGACTCCAAACGTTCCACCCAATGAACAATTTTTGATAGCTCAACTTCAACCTTTAACCGTGAAGTTGACTCGCGACTGCTCAGTTGAGCAGTTAGTGTGCCCCCCCCCTCCAGGAAGGGGGGGGGAAACAGTATGACACATACAAGAACGTCACAGCTATGATGCAGTAATATTAGTTGTTGTCCGCAGAGCAAAAAGAAAATGTGACTGATCTTATTTGCTCTGTACTTGTGTTGTTGAAAGACTAAAAAATATCACGGAAGTTTGCCCGTCTATGGCATTTTGGTCACATGTTAGCATTAAGATTTGTCGTTAGTCAAAGTTCCAGCGTTTGGTTGATTACACAAGTAATTAATACTTAATACTTGTAAAGTAAACTTTGAACAAGTAGTGGGAACACATAGATAAACTGAAGCTAGCACACTTGGCCTCTTTTTTTTTTTTTTTTTAATAGACTTTTCGCTGTCTGCCGAACATCCCGCTCAGCGAGAGGAAAAAAATTGTCAGAAAAAGCCATAAGTGACATTTTCAAATAAAAAAAAAAACAAAACCAAAATAAACGCCCCAAGCGATGGCTCCTAATTTGTACAAAAAGGATCGACAAGGAGGTCAGCGGTAGTTCGAAGACACCGAGACACGGGCAAACGAGGACGGAGCGCAAAGAGGAAATGCCTGCGGCCTTCCGCTTTGTTTGCTTGGATACGTTTTCAAAGGCGCTTTTGGTTTGTTTGTTTGGGGACTAAAACACAAAGCGACCGGTCGTGTGCTTGACATCACAATCGCGTTGACACCCCGCATTACTGCTTTGTTTTTATTTAATCCCGCTCGCGGGTTTATTATCCACATAATCCGGGGGTGTTTACAAACCTTTACAGGGCCAAGACAAGTATTTTACAAGGATATACGATACGAGATGTCTTTGCCTGTACACACCACATCGGTATTCGAACGCCCCGACCGGCTGACCCACACGACGATTTGTTATTGTGCTTTCAAACGCACCCCCGAAAAAAACCCGTAAACGACGTAACGAGCGCGACGCAATGTTGCGGAGCACTGCAAAATTTCAATGACGTTGTCATGACCCACTTCAGGAAGGTGCTCAAAAGACGGCAGAAAAAGTCTACATTAGATTCTTCCTTTGTTAAAAAAGGGGCAAGTCACCCCCACCGAAGACATTTGGAACAATTCTTTTGCATTGCTTTTTATTCAAACTTCTAGTTGCAAGTTAAATTGTTTTGCACGTTACGTACTTTCTGTGCAAATAAAAAAATAAAAATAAAATTGTCTGGCCCCCCACCCTCATTATTGCTTGTTTAAAGTTATTCTGCAGTTTTGTCAAGAAAAAAAGGTTTACAAGGCCGTAGGGCCGAGTCGCTACAGATACGACAATGCACTCCCAGTCTAGCATGCTCTACTACTAAAGCATACATTTTAAGCAAAAAAAAAATGTATTTCTTAAATGAGTTAATTATCTAAAGTATTTAAACTATACACATATTTCTAATATACAGTTTATTATCAGGAAAATCTAAAAAAAAATGCTTTAAAAAAACTTTTTTTTTGGGGGGGCTTGGAACGCATTATTTCAGTTCCCATTCATTGTAATGGGTAAACGCGCTTTGGTTTTGGAACGTTTCGGTTTTCAACCGGCCTTCTGGAGCGGATTGTGTCCGATAACCGAGGCACCACTTCACTATACTATTCTGTCCTCCCTGAGCATGCAAGTTTTATTACTGCAGCTTTACCACAACACTTTCCAACTACGTTACATGGATGTGTGCACCACGGCGCCCCCCGGAGGTCATGACACACAACATAAGCAGGACATCTACACTATATTGCCCAAACTAGCTGCTCACCTTCCTTGACTCAGATATGAATGACGTTCTATCATCTGCAGTTATAAAAGCTTAAATTGTTTCGGGAATGTTTTCCACGAGGTTTAGGAATAGACTTATGGGAATTTATGACTTTTTTTTTCTTTCTTGATTTTGATCGCGCATTTGAGGTTACCACTGATGTTGGCTGAGAAAGCCTGGCTTCTCAGTCTCTGCGGGCCAGTCAAGTTCATCGACATCAAATTCTCTGATCCTTGACTTCTCATCCAACAGCAGTGTGTGGCCTCACAAATACGCTCCTGAAAAAAAAAAAAAAAAGCAAAATTAAGCATAAACTCACTCGTAAACCTTGTTTACGAGGGCTGAAGCTGTTACAGCTCCTAAAAGATCTTATTAAACCAGATGACTTTAGAACGTTTTAGCAATTAAAATGATTGAGTCAAGGGAGGTGGGCGAATATTTTGGTGAACGTCATGTCTCTCCTGAGTAAGTGGAAGAGGATTATTGCGTGCTAAGCGGTATTTGAGCGATTTCAGTGTTCCGATAGTTAATTTTTTTTTTGTTTGTTTGTGCGCGGAAAACTCCTCAGACACGCTGTCACGTGATGCAATTCGGGCAATGTGGACCTCGGGAGTATCAAGAAGCTTTTGTGCTGCCGCTCCTGCCGTGCACATCTCGGCCACTCGGGGCAGTCTAACACAAACACGGATATATATATAGAGACGGTCACGCTTCTCTGTTAGCTGCAGTAAATTAGTCGCTCGCCACAGAGGATAAATAATATCGCATGTTCTATTGTGTCTACGTGTTTTTAAATCTACGGTTTGTGTTGTAATGTTTAAAGGGCTATAACTGCAACAGTGATGCTACCCGTTAGCATTTTTCCATTCTTTGTGAGGATGAAGCGAAACAGACTTTCAAGCTATGCCGTTCTTCTAAATACACAAATGCGTAATTCTCTTTATCTTACATTTATTTGAACAATAAATTGCAATTCTGATGGGATTAAAAATTTGAAGCCTATTTTTTGGATTGTTTGGTCACGATCTGCAAAACCGCTACTTGCTGTGAAGTTTCTCAAAATTTTGTCTGTGAGTCAAAGCAAAACAACATGGCCTAATTATGACTTGCACTTTATAAAAAAAAATACAGTCGTGTCACTCGTGTCATAAAGTCCAACATATTTTTTCTATATCTATATCCCACGCTTGGCCGAAAAAAGTCAAGAACCCGTCAAACAAAGAGAGTGATAATACTGACGTGGTAAAAAGTTTTATTACCCATCCTTGCTCTGCATATACAAATACCTATAAAAGGTGAACACTTTCACTCTTTTATGTACATTTTTGCAGCAGGAGGTTTGTTTTGGGACCGACAAGAGGACAGAGCAGGACAACACAAGATAGTGAAATTGACCACCGATACATCTATCAATATAGTCCATGTCCCCCCCCACCACCAGAAAATGTCATTCAAATGCTTCAGAGTCACCTGGATACATAACGAGAGGCAGAAGGGATTTTGCATTGCCATGATTCAAACACAGTACGGTCAAACCATGCAACAGACATCATCAAGTACTTCATATATTATATTTAAAATCTTCGTGTGCACCCAAAAATCAGTGATACTAAAATTTCAGAAATAGTACGTTGTAGATTTCCTGGTAGGAATGTGGCCGGGCCGCAAGCCACGTGTGACGAAACAAAGAAGGGCACCTGTTTTTCTGCTATTATGTAAATGTCGGTCGCGGTGCGTGCGGCGGCTCCTACGCGCTTCCCGCTAGTGTAATCACAGTCTTTGGGAAACAGCTGCAGAAATGACGGGGGAGAGAAATTGCAACCCAAAAAAGAAGAAGAAAAAAAAAAAAAAAAGTTTAAAATTTAATTGAGGACAGGACGCTTCACAGCAACAACTCAAGGAGAAGTCTTTGTGCTAAAAGACTTAAAATCCACAAAGAACCCCAACATTACACGAGGGTCATAAAAGCAGGAGGAAGGAGGCGGGGACGAATTAGTAAAGGGCCAAGAGAGAGAAACAATACGGATGTTTTTTTTTTTTTTTTTTTTTTTAATGTCTCGTCTTCTGCCAGGTTTCCTCCGTTTGTCTGCATGCAGTGTGAGTGTTTGCACGTGTGTGTTCAGCATTCACTTTTGATTGCCCTGATAATGCATGGTGGAGTCGTCGAACAGAGGGTTTTTCACCTCCATCTCGCCGGTCTGTGGAGGAGACAACACACACACCACACACACACACACACACACACACACACACACACACACACACACACACACACACACACACACACACATTTACTGAAGTTCAGAAAATCCAAACCCATCATAAATATGACCCCTGTTCACCATTTACAATGGTATTTTTTTTACATTGGTGGTCATGACCAAGTTCAACAATCAATTATGACAGTAAAAAAAAAAAAAAGTTGTGTGTGGACTCAGGGATCAACTCTGAGCCCCTTCCTGCTTGCTGTGCCTATGACATTGTACCAAGAGAGGAACTGTGGTACTCCGTGCGCAAATCTGGTGTGGCAGAGAAATATGTTGGAATAGTACAGGACATGTATGAGGGCAGCAGAACAGCGGTGAGTTGTGCCGTGGGTGTGACAGAAAAATTTAAGGTGGAGATGGGGCTGCATCAGGGATCCGCTCTGAGCCCCTTCCTGTTCGCTGTGGTAATGGATGGGCTGACAGATTAGGTTAGATTGGAATCCCCTTGGACCATGATGTTCGCAGATGATATCGTGATATGCAGTGAAAGCAGGGAGCAGGCGGAGGAACAGTTAGAAAGATGGAGGCACGCAATGGAAAGGAGAGGAATGAAGATTAGCCGAAGTGAAACACAATATATGGAGGGGGAAGAGTGAGGCTACAAGGAGAAGAGATGGCGAGGGTGGATGACTTCAAATACTTGGGGTCAACAATACGGAGCAATGGGGACTGTGGTAAGGAAGTGAAGAAATGGGTCCAAGCAGGGTGGAACAGTTGGAGGAAGGTGTCTGGTGTTCTATGTGACAGAAGAGTCTCCGATGGGATGAAGGGCAAAGTCTATAAAACAGTGGTGAGCCCGGCCATGATGTACGGATTAGAGACGATGGCACTGAAGAGACAACAGGAAGCAGAAATGGAGGTGGCAGAAATGAAGATGTTAAGGTTCTCGCTGATGGGATTAGCTCAGGGACAGCCAACGTTGGATGTTTTGGAGGCGAGGTTAGAGAAAGCAGACTTAGATGGTTTGGACATGTCCAGAGGCGAGAGAGTGAGTATATTGGTAGAAGGGTGCTGAGGATGGAGCTGCCAGGCAAAAGAGCGAGAGGAAGACCAAAGAAAAGGTTGATGGATGTTGTGAGGGAAGACGTGAGGACAGTTGGCTGTTAGAGAGGAAGATGCACGGGATGGGCTTCAATGGAAAAAGATGACACGTTGTCGCAACCCTTAACGGGACAAGCTGGAAGGAAAAGAAGAAGTCTGTGTGGACTCACCGGTGCAAGTCCAGGACACTCGTACACTGTGAAGTCTCCGGCCTCTTCTTCGTCTGAGGTGACCTCGGCATCCATGACTTTTTGTTCTGGTTTGTGACTGCAAACGGTGGGGGAGGGGGGGGGGTAGTGAGAAAATTACATACTGCAATTGAATATTTATTATTGAACAATAAAGCAAAGGCAAAAAAATACCGCAACCACCACCTACTTTCCAATGGACAGCATCTGCTGCTTTTGGTGCTGATAGTGGTACATTTGAGCACTCTGCGCCAACGTTTTATCTCCAATCTGCAGACAAGAAGGAGGAAGTGCCGAGTGACACTTTCAAAATGGAAGTGGTGCTGTTCAAGTCTACTGGCGTGGATTTTTGCAGAAGTGAGATGAGAGATTGAAACCCGGCGAGAGAAGTTTGGCGCGTACCGATTTTGCGCCACCTGCGGCGGTGGTCACACCTGCTCCCCTGAAGGCAGGATAGTCCACCTTCTGAGCCAGACGAGATTCTTTGCGCAACCTGCGTGGGCAGCATCGGGAGTTAATAACATCAAATTGGGGCTTGGGGGGGAGAGGGGGTGCAAAATGTGCTGAATGACTTCGTGTGGTTGCTTACTTGACATAGCAGACAGTCGCCATGATCAATGCAATGGTGCCAATCACCACAAACAGCGAGATTACAACTGCAAATGTAAAAAGAAATATGTAATTTTTTTACCCCTTCAATGGACATAATATAACATAATATAATATTGGTTTCTCCTCCTATGACTTGAGGTTCTGCAGCTTTGGTCTAAAAGTCGTCTACACTGAAACTAGCATGTAAAAGCAGTTCAGCAAGCATGGTGAATAATCGCTCTGAATTAATGGGACAGGACCACCCACTTAAAACAGGCTCAGGCTTGGGGAGGGGCTTAAATATTGGGGTATATTTTCTGGGGAGGGGTTCCCTTGAATGTCAACTATATATGTATATTACCGTACTTTCCGGCCTATAAGCCCTGATCTTTTCACACGCCTCAAACCCTGCAGTTTATGTGGTGATGTGGCTAATTTGTTCATTTTTTCCAACGGCCACAAGGGGCACTCGATCAGAAAAGGTAAGACTAACACAGGTGGACTATATGTGCCATGGAGGTGACTTTTACCGGTATGTTTTTTTTAACCAGCCCTGTTAGCGCTGCGCTAGCGTGAGCACAGTGCTAGCGTGTTGCTGCTATCTTACTGCCGTGTCTTAGAGATTTTTACCGGTATGTTTTTTTTTTTTTAACCGTCCCTGTTAGCTGCGCTAGTGTTAGCGCCGCGCTAGCATGTAGCTGTTGTGTTACTGCAGTGTCCCAGTGATTTATTTTAGTGTTTTGTTTTTTTTTTAACAGCTCTGTTCATGCTAATATGTTGTTGCTATGTTAAGCTAAGCTATTAAAACTTTGAAAACTCTGTGTACCATCTTTGTTATATAATATAATAAATATCTCGTGTTTCAACGTGGGCATTTGCGGCTTTGACACAAGTGCGGCTTATGTATGTACCAAATGGTATTTCCTTTACAAAATGTACTGGGTGAGGCTTATAATCAGGTGCGCTCTGCAGGCCGGAAATAATGGTAGTTTGACAGTCTTGCCTCCCACCAAAAAACCCTATTGAAGACTTAACAGGCATCCGGTACCATGACCTTTCGACGTCACGCATTGTGATACTCACTGATGATGATCTTGTCGTCCTTGTGAGCATTCTCGATAAGAGGGCCCCCTCGACCGTCTACTCCGGGGGGCTGAGGCGTGGAAGCGTTCCTAAGACTTGCTCGGCCGAAGGCCGCAGAGGTGCCGTTACGGGTTTCGGCTGGCGAGCGGTCCTGGCCCGACTGCCCCTGTTCAGAGGCGGCAAGCTTGCTTCCGGAGTTGGCGGAGACGACGTTGACTGGAGGAGATGCGAGGATTGTGCGACGGCCATAGCAGAAAATAACAAATCGGGAATGCTGAACGTCAGGTGGCAAAATGGAGAAGGCAACATAAACACGATCTGTTCGGTTTATGGACGTGAAAGCTCTTACCGGGAGGTTTCAATTGTGTCTTCGGTGGTTCAATCGCAGAAATTTCCTGTTTTTCGATGTATGAATGGATGAAATCGATCTCCTCGTCCAGGTCTGGGTAGAACTGAACTTTAGCTAAAAGACAAAATTCAAACATTTGAGTTACTGCAGATTCAGCATCATATCAGCGAGTCCCCCATGAAACGTTTCCAATTGGTTTAAATTGCTGTCGTTCGGCTCTCAACTGGAACACACAAGAGTGGGGACATACCGTAATTTCCGGCCAATAAGCCGCAAATTTTTTTCCCCACACGCTTTCAACCCTGCGGTTTACGCGGGGATGGGGCGCTAGCGTTAGCACGGCGCTAGGGTTAAGCATAAAGAGTTTAACGCTTGCGCCGCGCTAGCCTAAAACTCTTCTGTGTACCCAGGCTTATAACCAGGTGCGATCTGTAGGCCGCAAATAACGGTAACTTATTTTCTGTCAATTTTTTGTTTTCAAATCTCAAAATCCCTCCTGGACCTCTCGATGATCATGAGACAAGCGAGCCCTTCCATTGTCCATTTTTTTTAAAACCCTTGTTTTATTCCACGCCGTTCTTTCAGTGCGTTATTTGTTGTTATCGTGTTTAACCTTGTTTTTATTATCCTCTTTTTAAATTCTATTATGTGCAATTGTTCCATATTTTATGTTACTTCCCCCCCCCAATACTTTGTTAGGGATGCAATTAAAAGTGATATATAAAATATATTGATTTTAATTGAGTTCAGATCTGAATAGCCACACATTTTGGGTCATAATAAATGGGCCGTTCCTGAATTTATACAACTATATGATGGTCTTAAGTTAAAGCTAAAACAACTGCCGGCAAAAGGATGGATATATTATTTATTGCCCAATCCTCTTCGGAGCCCCCCACCTAACCAAAGTGACAAGAGAAGGCGTGTGCCTGTGGGTCTTGTCTTATTTGTTTGCCGACTGCTAGGGGAAAAAAAGGAGACAATATGAAACTGATGTTTAACAGCCCTTTAGTCCAGACAGTTGAGTCGCATTCCTGCGGTACAGGACGGGTCTCCAGAGCAACCAGGGCCCAGTGTGTGTGTGTGTGTGTGTGTGTGTGTGTGTGTGTGTGTGTGTGTGTGTGTGTGTGTGTGTGGCCGGTGGGAGGAAGCACAGCAGGGAGCAAGAGCAATCAGCAAAAACTTGCCTCGTTGGCGCTCAGTAAATGTGCCGCGTTGACAATAGATCCCAAAGCGGCGTGTTCCTGCTATAAAGTGGCCCTGCAATACATCATATTCTCAATGCAGCGGAACGGTGAATCAGAAAAACAATGTACAGTACCTTCAAATAGGTCACTGTGTCATTATTAATTCAACTACTCCAATGTTATTAAACGCATCTGCATCATTACATTAATGATTACAGTATCAGCATCTCCCCCCCCCTCCCCGCAGAGGGTCAATCAACCATCTGGCTCAGCTAACGTGCGCCAAAGCGTACGCAATGACAAACGAGCACTTTCACCGCCACCTTTGTTACGCCCCCCCACTCCCCAGCGCTCTGTTATACGGTGCACTTTGCGGCAGGTGTCTGAGCCGGCGCCATTGGGCCATCTGTGTACCGAGCAAGTGGCTGGGAGCTCCGGCACTGCTGGACCCGGCGTTAGTCGCTTTAAGTTTTCGCCAAGTGGTGCGGTCCGCCCTGACAAATGATATACGATTGCAAATACAAAGTACCATTTTTTTTTTTCTCCCATTTTGCTAACCCACTTTTCCGGCATTCTATGATGGAGTAGGGAGGGGTTGGAGTGCATTTGCTCAATAATGGCAAAGTTCTTCACGGTCAGGAAATGTCAGATCAAGAGTGGAGCAGCTACAACTCTCTCCGCTTTTCACACACACATCTCCTTCATCTCTTTATAAACATGGCCGCCCGTCGTCTTGCCCACAGTGAACGGGGAAAACCACAACTTTCTGAGAAACCTCGTACGTCTCATTGTTTGGACCCGGCGAGTCGCTTGTTGAGCGCTTCTATGAGTAATTCAGCTGTAATCCCGGACTGCGGTTGATTATTTACATCCGTCCATCCATTTTCTTTGCCGCTTATCCTCACTAGTCGTGGGGGGTTGCTGGAGCCTATACCAGCTGTCAAAGGGCAGGAGATGGGGTACACCTTGAACTGGTTGCCAGCCAATCGCAGGGCACATTGAGACTAACAGCCGCACAGACAATCACACAAGGGGGGAATTTATAGTGTCCAATTCATGTTTCATGTTTTTGGGATTTGGGAGGGTGGAAACCCACACAGGCACGGGGAGAACATGCAAACTCCACACAGGAGGGGCCGGGATCGAACCCAGGACCTCAGAACTGTGAGGCCAACGCTTTCCAGGTGCAACACCGTGCTCCCCTGATTACTGACATTTTATATATATATATATATATATATATATATATAAATAAAAGTGATTGTTTGTGTGGTTGACCACGTAAGAGAGTTTTGTCACTAGCTCGATAATGACTCATAACCCCTTGAGAGTGGCCTTGGGGGGCAGTCGGTTACGACAAACAAACAGTAAACGGCTCAACAGGAGAGCCACTGACACGCATGTGTGCTGTTATCTTTTCCCACTCAAAAACCACTCACTTCCACTGACGCACCAAGCCTCATAGTACACTACTCACACACACACACACACACACACACACACACACCACACACACACACACACACACACACACACACACACACACACACACACACACACACACACACACCTTACTTCCTTTGAGATTCTTCCAATGGCTTGTATAGCTACAGCTGGGGTGCGGAACTTTTTCTTTTTTTAACTCCCCTATCAGGGGCAATTTCACTTTTATGAAGTCTTCAAGGGTTTTACTCGAATGAAAAAAAAAAAAAACCCTCAACATTATTATATTTCTAAAAATTTTTGTTTTTGGTATTGCGCTGCATACAATGTACAGATATTGCAAAAAAATAAAATAAATTATTTTCTATTTTTGAATTAGCTTATAGTCAAATACTTGACAAAGGAATTTAAAAATACATTAGCAAATCCTATTAAATTGGTTTAAATAATTGAGAAAAGCAACTAAATCAAAGTCCTTTTGTGGATTAACATTTATACATTATCATCAACATACATTACTTCATAGGACGACTTACAACACATACTGTCCATTACAATCCTGCATGAACTCATTTTTTCTTTCTTTTAAGGCTAATTCAGATAGATTATAAAGTTTTGCAGCAAAAAATTATAGTCCAAGTGTAGCTCAATAAATGGGAAAAGTTCATTTGTTATTTCAGTAGTTCAATTAAAAAAAGTTTGTTTACATTGAATCAAATCATTTAATACTCCATCACGAGAAATTACATTATTTTATTAAATTAACCATTAAAATGAATCGAATCAGTTAGGAATTGCTCTTCAGCATTTTTTGTACTATATTTAATGACCCTGTAAATGTGGATTTCCCTTTTTGAAATTAACCACTGAAATAAAACTACCTTAAAAAAAATAGCATGCGTGTGTACTGTACATATGTGTGCATGCGTGTCTATAGGAACATGGACAGATGGCTGCGTTCTCATGGAGCTTAATACCCGTAGTTCAAAGTTGAACGCTGCTGCCGCCTTGTGGCCGATTCGGAGAAAGGTGCGCTGAAATACACTACAGCCAAAAGCAAAACGCGGCAAGCACCGTGAGGGAGTCTCTTATAATTGGTGTGCTCTTTTCACCGTGTTTTAATTTAAAGGTCGACAAATGGTCGAGGGGAAAGATAAGTGAGGAAAAAAAGTGTCACATATATTTATTTCTATGTTAACTTCATTAGCAGTGACAATTGCTATGCCTCCAATAAACTACCCATAAAAAAAAAAAAAAAATCTGTCAATCCATCCATTTTCTATCGTGTTTGACGTCGATAGAGTAGCAGGTGAGACTTGGAGTGAGTGGGAGGTAACACCCTGTAGCCTTTTGGGCATGCTCCTTATATATATATATATACATATTTGGACATACTTTCCCCCCCCCCTGTGAAGCTGTTCATCTGTGTAATGTTCTAAACAGGTCCATTTTTTTTTCTTTTTAAGAATTCCTCAACCTTCCCAGTCTTTTGTTTCCCACTATCTTAGCTTTTTGCAATGTATTGCAAATTCAAAACGAGAGAATATTTGCAAAAAAACAAAAAAAACAAGAATGTTCTAAGATTAAATATCAGGTCTTAGAAGTGTATTCAATTGAATGTAGGTAGAAAAATATTTGCATAGTATATATTTTTTTATTTACATTTTACACAATGTTTCAACTTCATTGGAGTTTGTCCATATACCAGTCTAAATATTAATATTATTATTATTTTCCTTTCGGCTTGTCCCGTTATTGGATGGCAAAATAAGAAAAAGTAAAAATACAGTTTTCAACAAATGCTAAGAAAAATAATCTTTTTAATAATTGAACATGAGATGTGATAAACGTGGTAATCATAGTGAGCGAAGAGATGATCATTTTTCTGTGTACCACTTGGAGATTACGGGCGACGTTGCCACGCTGTACATTACGTAACGTCATAACAAGATGATGCTTCACAAATGAAAGTTGGGTGGGAGTGTGGGGATCGGCTTGCGTGGATGCGATGCGGAGCCGTCCCGCATACGCAGAGAACGAAGGACGCTTGCGCAACGACGACGGCTCAGCGGCACGGGGACAAAAAGCGTGTTTGCGGTTGGAAGGCCACTCCCGCATGTCAAACACATGCCGGTTTGCTTTTTGGAAGGCGGCGTCCCACCTCGCTGTGCTAACCCGCGGTTGTCCTACTTGCTTTTCAGGCGACGAAGGTGACATTTGAGCTTGAGAGTCCACACAGAATGCAAGCGTGGGAAAAACAAAATGGAGACACGAGTATATGGAGTACATGGGGTTATAAAAATTAAAAGATGGGGAAATGTTATAAAATATGGAGATGTGAATAAATGTGAAATAATTGCTTCCCTTAAAGGGTTTTCTGAAAGAATAGTGTTTGTCTGTCTGTGGGAATTTTTGTCCACTGATCCTTTCTCACGGGGATTCTTCTCCATAAGACTCACGGTGAAACATAATAGCTTTTTGTTTATTTAACGTTTTACACTGAGTACAGCCAAAAAGAAAAAAAAATACCTGACTAGCATCACCATCTTGACCAACATTTAAATCACACGAGGAGACAGAGGTTTTCTTCATTTTAAATTATTGCAAGCCACTGGAACATGATACAATTTGCACATAGGCTAGGTTTACATAAATAAATGTATTTAAAAGAAACTATTCTTAAAGAGGCGACACGGTGGAGCACCTGGTAAAGCTTTGGCCTCACAGTTCTGAGGTCCCGAGTTCAATCCCGGCCCCGCCTGTGTGGAGTTTGCATTTTCTCCTCGTGCCTACGTGGGTTTTCTCCGGGCACTCCGGTTTCTCCCACATCCCAAAAACAGGCGACATTAATTGGACACTCTAAATTGCCCCTAGGTGTGAATGTGAGTGCGGCTGTTTGTCTCCATGTGCCCTGCGATTGGCTGGCAACCAGTCCAGGGTGTACCCTGCCTCCCGCCCGTTGACAGCTTGGATAGGCTCCGGCACCCCCCGTGATCCTCGTGAGGATAAGCGGCAAAGAAAATGGATGAATGGATAGCATTTAAAGAGGCTTCAATTACACGTGAATGAAAACAAATTTTAATTTTACTTGAGTCAGGCGACAACATATCAGGTAGCGAATCGTACTACATTCCACACTTTACGACGTCCCAGGATTTACATTTATAACCGAGGAGCTGTTGCCATGGCTACTGTATGCATTGCAGAACCAGATGCGCATTTGCCATTTTAGATCCTTCAACCGCTATCACATCAGTGACATCCGAGGGGAGGTCTCCGTACGAGCGTCGTAATCATAATGTCATATAAATACCACGTCGACATAGTAATGACAAATTCGCCCTCGCGTCCGTGTGAACTGTTATGAGTTACACAATTTAGATATACAGTCGACAGAGAAAGTCTACACACCAGTGTTTAAATGGCATGATTTTATATGAAAAATGACACCCTCCCATTTCACAAGCATTCTATTGTGACTGATTAATTTTGAACACTCCCACAGCCACACTTTTGTGTGAGCGCATTCCCTCACTTATTTTTCACTTCCTCTCTTGAAAAGATGTTTTTTGAGTTATAGGTCACAATGGTGCAAAACATGTGGAAACGAGTTTTCTTGGTCTCATTTCGTTTTTATATGTCATAAAACCTATCAATTGGACAGGTGTGTGAACTTCTTATACCCACTGTATATCCATCCATCCATTATCCAAACCGCTTATCCTCACAAGGGTCACGGGAGAGCCAGAGCCTATCCCAGCTAGCATCAGGCGAAAGGCAGACGACACCCTGAACTGGTCGCCGGTCAGTTGCAGGGCAGATATCGACGCCATCACTGAGCGGGAATCGATCCCACGCTGCCCGCACAAAAGTCAGGCGTGTGTACCACTACACCAAAGTGACTCCCAGATATTTCTTTTATGTTCACTTCTGTGTGGCGTTGCCACCAGTAATTTCAGCCAAGTTTCTACTGTACACTCGCCCCCCTGCTGCAGAACCATCTGAATTATTAATCCAAGTATGCACACATTTACTACGAAACAAACACACGCACAGAACCCACGGACACGCGCAGCGATAGGTGGCGTGATTCAATTCCTACACTTAACGCGGAGCGAGAGAAAGATTTATTTTTGCAGCGTGGCGCTTTTCTAAAGTGACATTAAATTTAATTAAGCGAAAGCGAGCTCGATGAGACCAAAGCGGTCGAAGTCGGCACAGTGCGGGGGCGGCGCACGTGTTTGTTGCAGCAGCAGAGGCAGGGCGAGATTTCAAAAAAATAAAAAAATAAAAAAATAAAAATCCCACGAGCGTCACATCACACTGCGCCATATTTGCCAGAAACACGGATGACGGGAGGAAGAGGACGAGCGAGCTGGCAGCGTCACGGGGGTGCGGGGAGGAGAGAAGGAGAGAATGGCAGGAGATACACGAGACAGTCACAGACACGAGGAATGAAGACATTAAGCCGAGATGGATAAGCAAGGAGGGGGAAGAGGCCGGAAATCAATAGCCGATCGAACGGGAGAGAGCTTGGCTGCGAGGGAGAGAAGTGTGTGGAGTAACAAACAGGAGAGGTGGCAAGATGCAAAGGAGAAATAAATTATTTACCTTGGCTAAAGACTTTTTTTTTTTTTTTTTTTTTTTTTTTTAAATCATACACCCTTCGCCAATTCGCATTCACCAATTTGCATTTTGGTGGTCTTTCTGTCACACGTAAAGATGCTGCCAAAGCTGAGGCTAATAGGAAAGTAGTAATTGGTGTCAAGGAAGTACAGCAATAGATCTCAACTGTTCTGAGGTCCCTGTTCAGCTACGTTTAAAACGGGTTTTAACTGAAGTTCAGAACAGTATTCAAGATGTACGTTTTTGCTCAGTTCACAACCGATTAAAAACTTCAAAACTAACCAATGACTAAGGTCTTGTTATTGCTTGACTTGCTTGTAAAGCGCCAAAATAAAATCACCATTGCTCTGTATTTTGGACCACAAGTATTTGAAGTCGTCCAGTCGTGTTTTACTTCGGCTAATATTCATTCCTCTCCTTTCCAGTGCGTGCCTCCCTCCATCTTTCTAATTATTCCTCCATCTGCTCCCTCCAAGGGGATTCCAGTCTAACGTCGTCTGTCAGCCAATCCATTTCTACCGCAAACAGGAAGGGGCTCAGCACGGATCCCTGATGCACTCCCACCTCCACCTTAAATTTTTCTGACACTGCTATTCTGCGGCCCTCATACACGTCCAGTACTATTGTAACATATTTCTCCACCACACTGGACTTGCGCGTGCAGTACCAAAGTAACTAACTAACGGGACAAGCCGAAAGAAAAAGAACAAGTGTAATGCTGTCAAATGGATTTACAAACAGATTAACCCAGATCCTCACCAAAACATTTTAATATTTTATAAAATAGTTTTGTGGAAATTGTTTTGCAAAGTTACAAACTAACCATACGTGTGATATTGCATGTAAAAAAGGAAAATGGAAAATGATAAGAAGACAAAAAAAAAAAAAAAACGTGACTTAACGTCATTATTAAAATTGATGTAGATCTGCGCAAAGGTTTATTTCAGGCTAATGAGGTTTCTGTGAAGGTGAGTCTGCCTGAGAAAACAGAAGAAAGAACCGGAGAATATCACGGCTCCTTCCCTCATTTTTTTTTTTTTATTTCTTATATATTTGAGAAATGAGAACGCGCCATGTGACCTTCAAATGTCAAGCTATTCTCTCGTGAGACTGGATGGGTACCAGACGTCGTGCCAGACACGGACGCCAATTTAAGCAACGCGCTAATCGTGCTCTTACATTAATCTCGTTTCCGTCGGCTGGTCAAGTTTAGTTGTGCACAGACGTGAAGGATTTCTTTTGAAAACATATTTTTTAGGACTGCGCATTCTTTGGATAAAAGTGGGTTTTGCATTATTGAAATAAAACCGCCAAAGTGCACGTGAGCCCCAGGTATTATTTTTGTGATATATTTTCAAAACGTCAATTTTCTACATTGTTTTCTATGACTTTGAAAGTGTGTGGCTTTAAAAGGAGAGGCCGTCTCCAGTGAGTGAGCTTTCGCAGGCGACAAATTGAGTCTCAAGTTTTTTTTTTGCGGGTGTAAAACAACCTCCATAGTTTTATCTAGTCTTTAACGGACTTTTTCATCATTCAGAGTAATAGCCTGTGTGGCAAAATGATCCCGGTGAAGCTTTGAGGCAGAGGTTTTGCGGCGACCTTTTTCGTAATCAAATTATTCGCGCTGATCGATCAACCAATCGTTTCAGGGGTAGTGTAATGTTCTCAATTATTCATCGTAAGGGTAAAAGCGAGTGCGACTGATGCCTTCATACCGTGACGCTTTCTCGTCCTGGTCACGCAGCGACCCATCTCATCCTCCACCAGCACGGAGAGGCACGGACCGCAGCTGGCGGAGCCGGGCTGGCACAGGTGGCGTCCCTCTTTGGCACAGTCGATGTGGTGAGGGCAGATTTTACCAGCTGAGAGAGACAAGACACTTTTGATCAGGATCCTTGGTTCGGTTTTCTTCAACGGAGCCTTAAGACCCGCTCCCATACGGTTGAGTCATTTGCCACCACTTTGAACCGAGGACCGCGCCCGTCCCTGGCAATCCACAACATTGTTACAAACACATTTGTACCAGACACACGTAAACTAAGAAGAGGGTCAGAGACATTGCAGCAGCCGTGTCGGGCAGATTACCAACCCTGCTGCGTTGCGCCACGGGGCAGTCAGAGAAAGGTGCTCGCATAACAGGTCGAGTGAGCCCAGGACTGCTGTAATAAATCTATCTCAAAAGCCACGGTCGAGTTAGAGATCTTTCAAAGATGCAGGATTTGGGACAAATGATTCTTTCATTTACCGTAATTTTCGGCCTACAAGCCGCGACTCCCCCCCGCCCACGCTTTCAACCCTGTGGTTTATGGGGTGATGCGGCTAATTTGCGCATTTTTTCTAACGGCCGCAAACGGGCACTTGAGGGGAAAAGGTAAGAGTGAGACCGGTGGAATATATGTGCCAAAGAATTTAATATTTTTTGGTGGTCTGAGCGCTCTTCTTGTAATTAACACACATCTGCGTATATTTTGTAAACTTCCGGCCATTCGACAACTTGTCGCCGAGTGTTCATGTTCGCTACTGTTACGCAAGTAAAATGTTTCAAGGAGTGCCTATATAAGGACGAGAAAGACCGACAAAGGAGCTTCTTCTTACGACAAACTACGCCGCTTGGAACACTAACTACACGGACGCCGGACGCCTTTCGTTTTTGGACCAGGTGGAACTTTCGCTAACTTGGAATCCCGGCTGGGACGAACATTTTGCTTGTTTGGGAACACTCGTTCAGCATTGGTGACTATTTGCCGTTGTGACTCAACTACTCTGTTCTTGAATGCCAATTTTGTGTTAGCTATTTTATCGTGTTTATGTTGTGCTGCCTTGTCGCATTTTGCTGGTTTGAAAAAAGGGGACGTTAGTCTAAATTCACACGTAACACTGTGGACGTCTCATAAAGACGAACACAGCAAACGTACGTATGTGTGTATATCTTTTTATCAACTTTTGTTTTAAGGTCAGGATATAACGTATGTTAGCTCCCTCTATGTAGAAGAAGGAGGAGGAGGAATGAGAGCGGGGGGATTTCCCAGAATGCGTCGGCTACGTACCCAGATTTCCCGTTAGTAACACACGCGCATTCATCACCAGGAGACTATTCAGCACAGGGGAGCACTCAGACCGTCACACCGGCCCTGTTAGCGCGGCGCTAGTGTTAGTGCAGCGTTAGCATGGAGGTGCTAGCGTAAGCATTAGCGCGGCGCCATTAGCGTTAGCGCAGCGGCGCTAGGGTTAAACTCTTTGTAAATATCTCGTGTTTCAATGTGGGCTTCAATGTGGGCACTTGCAGCTTTTACTTAGCTGCGGCTTATGTATGTAGCAAATGGTATATTTCCTTTACAAATGTACTGGGTGGGGCTTATAACCAGGTGCACTCTGTAGGCCGGGAATTACGATACACACTATATTGTGATTTTTCTTTTTTTTTTTTTTTTTTTTTTCTTTGTCGTACGGCAACAGTCCAATCTGTTCTTCTTCCCCTTGGCGTATATTTACGCAAGGGCAGGTTATTAGTCATGCAGCGTGACGGCAGTAGGAGAGATTCAAGTGACCTCCATGGCAACAAGGGCTGCAATATGAGGGAAGATGTGCGATATTGCAGAAGCAGACATGCCGAAGGGGATCCTGGTGAGATGGAGGGAACACACGGGAGTGACGAGTCCTTTTCTGTCTATTGAGTTGCAGCCGCTTGGAAGTAAATATTACCTTTGCCAGTGAGGTTGGGTTTTCGTTGGAACAGGTGCAACTTACAGTCTACCATTGCAGAAATACAGTATAAAATCAGAAATGTGCAAAATAAGACTCGTTGGCAAAAAAAATTCAAATGAATTGCCGAACCCATTTAAAAAGAATCCATCCATCCATTATCCACACCGCTTGTCCTCAAAAGAGTAACGGGAGAGCTGGAGCCTAACCCAGCCAGCGTCAGGCGAAAGGCGGACTACACCCTGAACTGGTTGCCGGTCAGTCATAGGGCAGATATCAACATCATCACTGAGCGGGAAATAACATTATTTCATGACAGGATGTACAGGGGTGTCAAACTCATTTTTGTCGTGGGCCACGTTGTAGTTCCGGTTTCCCTCAGAGGGCTGTTATGACTGTGAAATCGTAAAAATCTCTGACCCCCTAATCATATTTACACCTGGAATTTATGAAGTAGTTTTGGAATCATAAATCAAGGGAAGTGTTCTTCAACGATTGTTGATGATTGGCAACACAAATGCTTGCAATATGTCAATATCATTTAGGATATGACAATGGAAAATTTTGGTGCAGATTTTAGCAAAAATCGTGGAAGTTGTTACACATGATTTGCCTCCGCGGGCCACATAAAATCAGGCGGCTGGCTGGATCTTGCCCCGGGCCTTCAGTTTGACACCAGTGATTTAAAGGATTTCATATGGTAGCTACATAACCTAAATTATCATAGAGGAACGCCGAATGAGTCATCACCGTATGTGACTAAAACGGACGAATCACGAGAGATGAGCTCCGTGGAACAACATTTTTTGACGTGCGTGGAAAACTACGCAGAGATGCTGCGCGGGACAGCGCGTAAGTCACGTGATGCAACATGGGATTTGTCGACAAGTATCAAGCGGCCTTAAAAGGTGATTTTTCTTGAAACTGGTAAGACAAAAACAATTATTATTATTATTTTTAAATACTAAGTCCATGTTAGAGCATCATTTTATGGAGGTCTAAGTAGCCAAAATCTGAGACCTTTCAAAGAATTTGTGCTGCATCCGATCATAAACCGTGTCATTCATAACCCGAGGTGCCGGTGTACTATTGGATGTCTTTGGCAGAGCAATGACGACGCACATTTTCTTGCATATGGCCGCCTGGTCTGACCCCCATTCCATTTGCGCAAGGAGTCAGCGGGGCGGTTACAGCAGATGACAAATATTTGTTGCTTTTGGTCAAACACCCGGGAGCGACGCGGCAGCCTTGTAAATGTTCTCTAATTAAATATTTGGTCGTTCATGTCGAATGACACAACGCAGCTCTTACCTGCTTTGGATTGTGGGTGTAAAACGCATGTACTCGGCTTCAAATAGCTCATTACAGCTTTGATTAATATGTCACTTATTTCCCCCTCCTTCATTTATCATTAAGGGTGTCTATTTTTGTCACGCGCGGCATACTTCCTGCGCCCGAGAGGTTCACCTTAGCTCGATCCCGCCGATTTCCTTCCATGCCGTGTCCTCTTCAAGAAAACCGATGAGCACAAACAGAAAGTCGGTTTTGTTCACCTTAAATTGTGACATAAAAATAAATCAAGCGTAGATGTTCTTCGGTTTGTCATATCTAGGTTCGAGGATTCAATAGATGGGGATGACTCATCGTTCTATTTTCGGGCGTGTTCTAATCATGGCTTAAAAAAAAAAAAAAAAAAAAAGCCGAGCCCGAACTGGAAGAATGATATGAATGTTGTGGTTGCTGCAAATGAATATGTGACATGTCTGTACTGTACTCTCATTGTAGTCAGTAGTTGTTGGTTATGTATCGATCTTTAAATCTTATTTCCTCTGGGTTTTACCTAAGTGTTGAACAACGAAAGACTTGTTGAAGAAAGTTGAGTCACAGTCGACGCATTGTTGACGTCGCAGTTATTTTTTCCCTTTCCCCCCAAAACTTTTTTTTGCACAATTCATGTGAAGATATTTCAACAGAAATGCATAGAAACAAATAAATACATCATAATTACAATGTTCCATTACTGCAGTTGGTGTTGTTCATTGGAGCCCTGTCTAGTTTCTTTTCTTTGGTGAAGAAGATGGAAATTTTTCATCGTTTCTTGCTACCTGTGCCGTGGTCCCGCTGGTAACAATATTTCAAGCCTAGTGGCAATCGAAATCATAAAGGCTAGATTATGGTTCGCAAGCAACAGATGAGTCTGAAGTCCTTTGAACGGAGGCCAATTAAAGGAAGAAACCCGGAAAATGTGATTACGACTTCATTTTAGAACGTCAAGGCGGTGTAGCAGTCAACCCGTTGGAATTCTGGAAACTGAAAAACTAAATTTACAAGAGAAAAAAAAAATGTAGTGTAACATGCAACCCATTCAATGTTGCTACAATCTAAAATCAAAGTATTGGGTCCAGAGGACCTCTTGTATTGTCTCATTTTGGGGTGGTCAGTTTTCTACTTCTAAATAGCCCAGTGGGGAACTACGAATAACGGAGTGTTTTTATTCTCCTGTATTTACATATTTTGGAGGCAAATATTCATAAAGAGGTGAAAAACCAATCGGACAAAGTGCTAGAAGTAGTACTTATTCAAAAACCCAGACTCTAGACAAGCAGAAAATCCAAATCCAAGTCTGCCAAAGTAACATGACACACAGATTGATGAACCATATCACCTGAGGAAGTTCACGATGGCCAAAGCACTCCAGAGGTCTGTTCGAAGAGTGAAATATTCTGTCCTGTGCTCAAAAGCAATGCCTCAAAGCTCTTGTACGTGCCCTCAGGACAACCGCGTCAGGCACCGCAGGTCATTACAGACATTCACCACCACAATAAAGCACTAAAAGCCCAAAGACGAGCTTCCATCCCTCAGGCCGTACAGACTATAAACACTCAGCAACCCAAACAATCGCATCCATCACCAGCATCTTCATAAATGCTTTAAAACATGGCTCGATGCAAGAAGTGTGTAGCGCTTTCAACATGCAGTAACGCAGTAGTACATAATACTTCTGATGGGATGAACTCCCATTTTCATAATTTGGATGGCGCTCAACCTCCAAATTGCTGTTGTCAAGATTCTTTGCTTTCGAAGGCAAATTAGGTTGAACAATTGAGGGATCCTTACTTTTTTTTTTTTTTTTTTTTTTACATTTATGTGACAAAGTAAAACTGTCAGTTCGACATCTTCATTTGAAAGACAAAAAAAAGGCGACCATATATATATATATATATATATATATATATAAAATGATAGAGGACAGTTCGAGGCTTTGTATGGCAGGGGTCACCAACACGGTGCCCGCGGGCAAATGGTAGCCCGCGAGGACCATATAAGGGCGCCCGCGAGGTATGTTCTAAAAATACTGTTAGGCCACAAATTGTTCCTATTATTTGCGCTTTAAATTCAGAATCTGACTTGCTTACGTGAATTAAAATTTTAAAATACCTGTAATGTGATTTACTCCAATAAATTAAAACAAAAATATTTTATGCACGCGTAATGAACCGAGTCTGAAATTTGCCGCAAACAGGTCACGTAGCCATTCATATGATTGGCGCTCACGAAGCGCCCCTCAGCCTCAAAAAGGTCGCTGAGCCCTGTCGTACGGTGTCCAATAAGGTAGAATACGAAGACTTGCTCAACTAGAGCAAAATCTGTTTGTCATTCAATTGTCTAACATTAATGGATTGCAAGTGTTTTGAATAAAAATATTTACTGTAATTGCAGCTTTGGTACTGTGCTAGTAGTAATTGGGATGTTTCAATTACCATAATTCCCGGCCTACAGAGCGCACCTGGTTATAAGCCTCGGTACACAGAAAGAGTTTACCGCTAGCGTTAGCATGAGGCTAGCGTTAGAGTGGCACTAGCGTTAGCACGGCGCAAGGGTTAAACTCTGTACCGAGGCTTATAACCAGGTGCGCTAACGCTAACGCTATAACCAGGTGCGCTAATGCTAACGCTAGCGCTGCATCACCACATAAACCACAGGGTTGAAAGCATGTGGAAAAAAGTCGCAGCTTGTAGGCCGGAAATTACGGTAACATACACATTTTAGGCATGTCTGCGCAGTACAAGCATAACTCTGGACTAAATGTAACCAGAGCTTGGAAGGTCCCCTCGTGAAAAAAAACAAAACAAAACGAAAACAAAACTATTAACTTGTGGATTTTGTCTCGTCATAAGGGACAAAACCCATTGTGTGTTGTTGCTTTAACACATCTGCACATTATAAAAATGCGGGACAAATCTCAGTAGTGCCAGTCTGCAGGTACCGCAAACGAATGTGGAGGAACGCACCGCGGTCACAAGCGTGCAGGTAGTTATTTTTCACACAAACACGAAGCGAGCATATGCGCGCAAACGCTAAGTGGCTGTACATCCGTCACTATGGAGGCGTAAGGTGGGGAAAACGGTGAGAGAACGCGGGTGTCGAAATGGCACGTAAGTGCGAAAATCTGCAAAGGGGGTGGCCAAATAAATCTGAATTCATTCCTGTGCGTGCACGCAAAAAAATATTTAACACATCACGAATTCCAATGTGGTCCTTTTAAAACATTATATAGACAACACAAAAGATGTTTGGTTTGGAGCTGAGCTATTAGTAATGTTTCATGCGGAACTTGAAAGTCACATTTTTTCACAATTTAGCATTAAATATTGTGTTGCAACATGCATAAAGTTCTCGTTATCACAGTTGCCGCAATGCTTTAGTGGACATAACATTTTTGCTGTCGAAGACGGAGCTTCAGTTCTTGCCGCCGCCCTCAGCCCTTAACACCAGGTCCGTGGTCTCGCTGGTGTGGAAAGACCAGCAGCGATCGGAATAGCCGAAGCTAGCGAGGCTAACTGCTGTTCTCATCCACAACAAACTAATTTTTGTACTTTTAGACCTAGCCTATTTCTTCAAACACATGATTAGCGTGTAGTCGATTACGAGATTTAAATGTTGATGGGTCGACTCACGGACTAACCGGTTCAACCACTAACACGGCTGCTAAGTTTGAGATAGCTAATTGAACCCGATTATCTGGCGATCAGTCCATGGCGTATCGCTGCCCTCTCTCTAAAACACGCGAGGATAGGATAGGCTACAACATACCGAGGACTGAAACGACAATAAGTGGTGTAGAAAATGGACGCCTGGAATAGAAAATGGATCTGTGGATTGACGTAAACCTGCCTTCAAGGGCTGAACTTTCAAAACACTCCAGGGACCATTAACTAAGTCGATTTTCACAAGGATGAACGCGCCTGTAAAATTTGGTGAGCTTTGGACTCGAAGAATAATTCTGAGGCAATTTCAAAGACTCTGTGTTTGGTCCAAAGGAATTTAACTCACAATACATAAGTTCAATTAGCTACAAACATGAGAGGGCTTAAAATGGTCCGCTCTGATCTGGAACAGGGCGGACCGAGTGAAAAGGTTCATCACAGCTGTCTACGCAGAGGCATGACAAAGACTTTTCACCGGATTTGCCCGTGTCAGTCCTCGCCTCCCCTTGTGCTCTCGCTAAATTAAAAAGCTCAATCGGGTGTCACGTGAGGGAGGAAAAGCAGACAATCGCGAGGCAAAACAAATTCCCCCAAAAATATGCCGCCATTCCGCATTTCAATCGCGTGGAAAAACGCATTATGCAACGCCCGCTACAGAGTCCTTGTTACAAGAGAAAGGGAAAAAAAAATGACTACTTCTCCATCAGCTCCTGTTGCCAGGCTTCATCAAAAAAGCGAAAAAGATCTGAGTAAACACTGCGGACGCCTTTGTGTCAGTTTATTATGTTCCTCCAAGTTGTACAGCGACGGCACATCAAATCCAACCCCGCGAGGGGAGGGAGCGCGGCAGGAAATAAAGCCGAGCGGGTTGTGCAACCCTATTGTGTTGATTTCCTGATTCTCTGATGGCATCCAGGAAGTGAGCGTGACATTCTTAATCAAGTGGAAAGCGCTTTCGTAGGGCCTCCCCGCGACTTGATTTGTGCGCGCGGCATTTTTATTTCCCCTGAGCGTACAAAACGGGAGCACGGTTCGCAAACCTTGCGTGCCTTTAGCGCTCCCCGGGGAGCTCATTACGAGAAGCATTTAAAGAACGTGTGCGATCATACCCCGAAACGTGTATCGGGACAAATACATGACATTGAGGGTACACCGATGACATGGACGTAGCGCATGTACAGAAAGAGGAGCGACTACTTAACGTGAATGTTTACCGTTTATTCCAACAAGGGTCTTTCGTGTTTGTTGTCTTGCAAAGACGAGGAAAATTATTATAACGCACAAGCGTCAAACCTTAACGGGTAGCCGGAGAAACCGAGACGGGAAGTGAAAGTATATTTTCTGTCATGGTTGCGGCAACGTATTGTGATGCTTGTAACATGTCCCCCCCACCCCCCAACAAATCAATACAATAATCTAATCATTCAAATGGAGAAGCCAAACCAAAGCCGACAAACAGGAAAAACAAGCCGCAAACTGTCAAAGAAGAAGACTCAGACGGACAAAAAAAGATGTTAGGGTTCTACAAAACATTCCTAAAAGGCAGTTGAGATGAAAACCATTTTTTGTCAATTTGTAAAATTTTGATCTAATTACAATGAACAAAATAAGTATTTGAACACCCTTTTATATTGCAAGTTCTCCTACTTAGAAATCATGGAGGGGGCTGAAATTTTCATCGTAGGTGCATGTCCAGTGTGAGAGAGATAATCTAAAAAGAAAAATCCAGCAATCACAATGTATGATTTTTAACGATTTATTTGTGTGTTACAGCTGCAAATAAGTATTTGAACACCTGAGAAAACCAATATTAATATTTGTTACAGTAGCCTTTGTTTGCAATTAAAGAGGTCAAACATTTCCTGTAGTTGTTTACCGGGTTTGCACATACTGCAGGAGGGATTTTGGCCCACTCCTCCACACAGATCTTCTCTAGATCAGACAGGTTTCTGGGCTCTCGCTGAGAAACACGGAGTTTCAGCTCCCTCCAAAGATTTTCTATTAGGTTTAGGTCTGGAGACTGGCTAGGCCACGCCAGAACCTTGATAGGCTTCTTAAGGAGCCACTCCTTGGTTTTCCTGGCTGTGTGCTTCGGGTCATTGTCATGTTGAAAGACCCAGACGGGGGCCTTGACGTGATGGTTTAAGCAGGGGAACCTTCCATGCCATGCATGATTTCAAACCATGATGTCTTTGTGTATTACCAACAGTCACCTTGGAAGCGGTGGTCCCGGCTCTTTTCAGGTCATTGACCAAGTCCTGTCGTGTAGTCCTGGGATGATTCCTCACCTTTCTAAGGATCATTCAGACCCCACGAGGTGATATCTTGCATGGGGCTCCACTCCCATTGAGTCTGACTGTCATGTTTAGCTTCTTCCATTTTCTAATGATTGCTCCAACAGTGGACCATTTTTCACCAAGCTGCTTGGCAAATTCTCCGTAGCCCTTTCCAGCCGTGTGGAGTTGTACAATTTTGTCTCTGGTGTCTTTGGACAGCTCTTTGGTCTTGGCTATGTGACAAGTTTCAGTCTTACTGATTGTATGGGGTGGACAGGTGTCGTCATGCAGCTATCTGATTCAGGATAATACATACTTTTAAAGGCGGACTGACAGGTCTTTGAGGGTCAGAATTCTAGGTGATAGGTGTTCAAATACTTACTTTCAGCTGTGTCACACAAATAAATCGTACATTGTGATTTTTGGATTTTTCTTTTTAGACGATCTCCCTCACAGTGGACATGCACCGACGATGAAAATTTCTGATCCCTCCATGATTTCTAAGTGGGAGAACTTGCACTATACCAGGTTGTTGAAATACTTATTTTCTTCAGTGGAAACAAAATTATGAAAAAAGGTAAGTAGTGGCTTCTAAATTGCGATAATTTTGCTTCACTATAATCACATAACATTTTTTAGACGGAGCCCCTTTAAAAAGGATACGGACCCTAAAATGAGCTACCTTCATGCCTCGCGGTCTTTCGCCACACAGCGGAAAATGTTGCCGTTGCCTAATCGCCCCCGGCGAGCGTCGTCACGTCTCAGAAATGGTTTCAAAAATAAGCGACAACGTTCGTGGTAAGCAGTCTTATCGGCGTCGTCGCACGGATGCCGCGTAGGCACTCCTTTCCCACACTAATCTTATTCAATGAATTCAACGAGATGCGTGCGCGCTCGGTGGAAAATGGGCCATGACTTTCTTACCTCATTAACAAACACAACATAATGGTAGGCACGAAAAAAAAACTTTTTCTATCAAACCGGGGAAGGGGGGGGGGGGGAGAGAAGCGCTCAAAATTCTTTTAAGTGTGTGATTGGCTGTTTTGTGCTGTAGCGCTCGCCGTCATGCCAATCATTGTCAGAAAACTGTAACCCTGACATGGGGGATAATTACTGTGCCATTATCATCAAGAGTGAAGGAAAGCAGCAGCAGCAGCAGCAGAAGCAGCAAACACCCCCCACCCCCACCCCGGCCCACCCCAGCAGACAGAACAAAGGGCTTATCCATTGGCAGCGTGTAGGTGGCCTTGATGTATTCCATTCTATTTTCATGACTTGTTGGCCAGATGATGCACCAAGATGATTAATTTGCTCGCCACCTCTCACGAGCAAAGGGGTGGGAGTCGCACGATTCAATAAGTAACATTTCGGAGGGGATCGCAACCGATAAACGGTGGAGAAGCTCTTGATTTGAACGATAAGATCGATCGATTGATTCGTCGCAACTGGAAATCAGCTGCGGGCAGCAATGAGCGCACTACAAAGGGCGTCCTTGGTTTACGAGGGTCCTGACGAGTGGGCTCGATGTACCAAACGTCACAAACTTAGCTACTTTGTGCAGCGGGCCAAGAATTGACCATCCAACGGCACAAGAAGTTATGCACCATTGCTGCTATATTTTGTTTTTAACTGGACTTTGGTTTTATATTTATGATCTAATTACCGTAATTTCCGCCCAACAAGCCGCGACTTTTTTTCCACGCGCTTTCAACCCTGCGGTTTATGCAGTGATGCGGTGCTAGCGTTAGCGCACTTGGTTATAAACCTCGGTAGACAGAAAGAGAGTTTAATGATAGCTCCGCGCTAACGCTTGCACGCACAAACGCTAGCCTCGCGCTAACACTAACCCCGTGCTAACGCTAGCCCCTGCGCTAACGTTAAACTCTCCGAGGCTTATAACCAGGTGCACTCTGTAGGCCGGTAATTACGGTATCTGTATACCAATACAAAGATCCAAATATGACAAGATGATGCACAGTTTAAAAGATATAATTTGGTGATTCTACCACATACCACTAAGAAAAAGCCCAGGTACAAACCAGCGGTGCACATATACCCGACTCAGAGAAGCACTGCATTACACAGTTGTGTGGTAATCGAGATCTTGGAAGAAATCCATCGAGTGCACAATACGCTGGAGCAGTGAGACTGCAGACCTGCACTTTCCCAATTGTTGCAAAGTCACGACCCACTTTCATAGAAGTCGAGAACCGTAAAGATTTTTTTTTTTTTTAGTGTAGAAATAAGTGTCTGAAAACATGTACAGTATATTATATTTTTAAAGGCTGTTTTGAGACTATTGCGAGAAGCCACTGAAAAATCATAACGGGCCCCTCCCATGCCGCGCACGCTTCGGAAAACACCTCCAGATATTAAAGGTTCACTGTGATGAAATGCATGATTTTTAATATGTTATTAATGAAAAAAAAGGCAGCCAGTATGGACCCATCCGTTTTTTTTTTTTTTTCCCACCACACAACATGATTTTGACGTATATGGCTTTTTGTCACTTCCGCCATGAAAATCCTCTTGAGGGATTCGTTTTGGAAAAGAAGCAGGAAGTGATGTTGGTAGCGGTCTTGTATGTTTCTACTGGTTTTATCTGCTGGAAGGTAGCCCTTTGTTCCTTGGTGTTAGCCAAAATGCAGGCTCGCTGTATTGCTGGATATGGTTCCAACACTCGGGAGGATAAATTCATTTCTCATACTTTTCAAAAAGACCGGGTTCGTCATGAAAAATGGATTGCACGGGTGCAAAGGACGAGAGCCTCTTGGGTTCCAAATGACAGGTAGGTGTGTGTATACAGCTACTAAAAAAAAAAAAAAAAAAAAAAAATTAAATAATAGTTGGGGTGGGGTGGGGGACGTAATCCTCTCAGAACGTAACTAAAGATCAGTCAGGGGTGCTAAATGTGTCGATGTAGCCGTTAGCGCCAAGCACGGCTTCGAGCAGGCTGGCTCATACATACTGTCTGGGAGTCTGTTAGTTAGAAGTGAGACGCATATCATCTAAACATGGCTCAAAAAAATAGGGTAATATTGCCCCGTCACTTCACTCGATTGTGAGACGTTCTCTTCTTTGAAAAGCGCTGTCTCATAGTAGGTGGCACAGCGTGTTTTCAATGCCAAATGTCACGATGATGAACAAACGATGCAGGCAATATGGCTACCACTTGGACGTCGAGACTTCCGCAACTTTGCGCATGGATGACGCGCTCTCCATTCATGTTGATTTTTTTCGTAAGGACATTGAAGTGAATAATGTTAAATGTATTTTTCATCACAATATCTATTTTAGAATGTTTGTAGGCTTTGACCTTTGACCTTTAAAGTCTAGAATCACGAGGCCCAAAAACAGCTTCTCCCATCTAGCTGTGATACGCATCCGCCCCCAAAGAAACCACTAAAGTTTACACACCCCACCCTCACTTAAACATAAGTGCAATAAACGAGAAATGTACCGTACCTTCACAACATAGTTGCGTTCCTATGGTGGTCAAATGCAATTGTTAGCAAGCTAAAGCATTAGCAATTAGCAAATATTTGTACGAAAAAAAGAAGACTGAGGTTATAAGGAAACAAATAACTGTCAGATACTTCATACCAGAAAAGTGACACAAAATAGTTGTTGATGGATAAACACTATGTTTTCCCCACAGCTTTTAATCAAATACCATATAAAGAAGTTGGACAGAAAACACATTTTTAATTGTTTGTTGCTAAAAATGTTTTAGCCATCATCTGCTCTTTAAAAGCTATCTGCAGCGATGTCTAAAATAGACATTGTGTCTCGGCGTGCGCGCTGCGAGGCGTCGGCGCTCCAGGGCGAGGTATTTTACGTAGCAAAAAAATAAAATGAAAAAAATAATACTTGCTGCCATGGTTGCTGAAACAGTAAATACAAATTTTTAAAAATTAAAGAAAAAAAAAAAGGAAAATCTCAGACATGGGGTAAATTTCCACAACATCCTGGGGAAAAGAAAATATGCTCTCTTTCTTTCTAAAGGTTTTAAATACAGATGATGGTCTAAAATGGACAAACAACCGAAATTTGAAAGCAATGAGCTCAAAAACCAAATTCCCAAAATAAATTTGGGGTTTCTGAAGGGAGGGGTGACACTATAAAGATAAGATATTCCCAGACTGTAAGATGATTTCGAAAGCACGGCTAATTCACTACCTTGTTCCTCATTCCAGTTCAAAACAGGCCCTTGATGTTGCGTGACATATTAAAAAAAAAAAAAAAAAAAAAAATCTGTCACTTGGTCTGACACGATCTCTGCAGCCCAAGTTCCAGCAGTTTTTTTTGGTTTGTTTTAATCTCTTAACCTGCCGGGAGCTGACGTCAAAGCCGCACACTGAGCCGGCCTCCAGACAACCGACAGGGCGCCTCTGAAGTTGTACAATTCATAACTCACGAAATCTGAATTTACCAAAAACGTTTGCGACGTACGTGGCACAAGACGAGTTTGAAACGTGATCACGCCTGCCGCCGTAGACGAGACATTTTTTTCCACGAATACGCATTGTATGCAAAACGACAATAACGCTGAATTCATTTGAGGTCTTTAAATGAACACATATTACCCATTGATGCTGCAATTTTACGATCCTAATTGCCAAAAGATGAGTTTATGATTTAGACCGTGTGTGTCGAGTTTGTTTGTGATAAAATTATATTTAGGTTATTTAGGTGAGATAAAACTGTAGCATGGTAGATCACATTTCTGATGTCCCGGGTTCAATCCCGACCCCGCCTGTGCGGAGTTTGCATGTTCTCCCCGTGCCTGCGTGGGTTTTCTCCGGGTGAGCACTCCGGTTTCCTCCCACATCCCAAAAAACACTTTGGACACTCAAAATTGCCCCGAGGTGTGATTGTGAGTGCGACTGTTGTTTGTCTCCATGTGCCCTGCGATTGGCTCCAGTTCCAGCACTCCCCCGCGCCCCTTGTGAGGATAAGCGGCTGAGAAAATGGATGGATGGCGGTGAGCTAAAGCCGTAGATGAGCCTCATGCGAAGGTGGTTTGTTTGTGTTGAATAATTTACCGACTGAATACTGTCATTTATGTAACATGGGATTGTGACTGTGTACATGCTAGATGCATGCTGATGATGCTTTGACTACACTGAAAAAGAAAATAGAACAAAAATTAATATCCGTTTTTTTCTTTAAATTTAATGATCCTCTGTTTTAAATGCTTTGCCAGCATTTTGCGGAATTGTAGAGAATTAGAAGGTGTCAATTATTTGTAGATTGTCAGTATTTGCAGAGGAACAGGTGGGGGGGGGTTCTCCGCACTTGTTGGGGAAAAAACAAAACAAAACAAAAAACAGCCGAGTTCGTGAAATGGTTTACCACAACAGACGGAGATTCACTTTTTGTTCATTTATTTCCATGGTAAAGAGGTTAACGCTACTTACGCGAAAAGAACTCCGTTTTTGTAGTTCGGTACACTTAGTCACGATGACGTGTCACTGTTTTGCTACACCCCCCCCCCCCTGCATTTCACAATTATGTGTTTCACAGGAAAAGTGCACTCATCTGCCAGTACACGCGTCCTATATTCATATTACCCAAGCTAACGATAATTTGCAAAATGACAATTCATTAAAAACTCAGCGTCGCGTATCCCCGGCAAACGTGTCCATAAGCATTTGGTGCCAACGTGTCGTTTCTGTGCAGGGGAGGGTTCAGCCGGGGGTGGGGTGGGGTGGGGGTCGCCAAGGATGACGTTTGACCGTCCAGCTGTTGCTGCTCTCACACGGGTTATCGTGCCGAGAGCGTTAGGAGCAGATTATCTCGCCCGAGCGCCGTCGGTTAAGCAGTGGGCAATAAACGGACGGGCCCAGAAGACCACTTCGTCCCGTTCCTGAGAAAATTCCAAAAGCAAAATAAAACTGGGATAGAACTAGGAATGGGCCATTGCATTGTTTTTTTTTTGTCCCTTAAAATGATGATCTGATATCAAATATTTTATTCCCCCCTAGCCATATGTCATGTGCAGGACTCACTACGATGTAATTTTTTTTTTAAGTTAATTCTTATTCTTAGTCCTTAATTCATTAAACTGTACATGCTAGATACTGTACATTATGTTAATGACTTGTGTTTTTTTTCCACTATATTGTGTAATCTGTACACAATTATCAATTAAACCATTTCTGGATTTTCACAGGTATTGATTAAATAGTTATTGTAATATTTTTGTCAGCAGGTCAGTTTGAGCTCGTGTGTTATTTTGGCCCTTACAGTATGCTGGCTAATACTATTTATTGATGAACCTCATGTGTTTGTTTGTATTGAATAATTTATGAACAGAATCCCTGCTTAAAAAAAAAAAATGCTTAGCTCCACGACGTTGCTATTTTATGATCGTCTGCATTTTAAGTGCTTCGCCGCTAGGTTATGGCATTTATGCGAAATGGCAAAACCGTTTAAACAAGGACGTCAAGGACGGTTTCCATTATACTTCTTGGGATATTTTTGTTTGGGGGGGTGACTTGGCTCTAAAATTTTATTTTGGCTAATGTTACATTTTATTGATGAGCCTTTAAAAGGCTGTTTGTTGGTGTTGAATAATTAAATGTACAGAATGTAAGTTTATCGGTAAAATATGTGCAGAATTGTGCGCATGCTAGCTCCATCGTCTTCTTCTTTTCCTTTCGGCTTGTCCCGTTAGGGGTCACCACACCGACACGCATATTTGTTCGGCACAGTTTTACGCTGGATGCCCTTCCTGACGCAACCCCTCTGCATGATGTTGGTATTTTATGATCATATCTATTTTAAGTGCTTCGCCGCTAGGTTATGGCGTTTATGCGAAATGGCAAAACCGTTTAAACGAGGACGGCAGTTATTTGTGAATTTCTGTAGGGGTTTACTTTATTACTTTTTGGGATATTTTTGTTTGGGTGGGGTCACTTGGCTCTGAAATGTTATTTGGGATAATGTTAATTATCATTGATGTTTGTGTTGAATAATTTACCAATTGAATACAGTTTATGTAACCGTGGGCTCACGATTCTGTTCAATATTAGGGAGATAAACACTTTTGACAGTGAACAAGATACCAACAATTATTGTAATTTGAAAAAAAAAAGTACCAAAAAACGAAATGTGAGCAACAGAGGAAATGCTAACAGCAAGGAAAACGATGACGTTTTAATGTTTTTTCCCCACCTTGTTGCCCGTTTCCACTCTCGCTCACTCAACCTGCACATATGGAAAATAGCAGGCGGCCAAGGCAGACAAAACAAGAAAATAGTCACTCTGTGCTCGATGTTTCGATGTTTTAAAACGTCTCCATTTTGACGCAAAGCTGTGGCAGCCTGACAGGTGCCACGAGCTCGTCCATTAAAGATGCCCCCGGATGACGCACGTCGACGAGGCAAATTGTTTTTTTTTTTTTTTGGTTTTTGGGTGGGATACAAACACTAGCGAGGAATAAAGTGCGTATGGTGGACATTTTGCTGACAAATGCGGCGTCGGGTCGTCGCGTTTTACCTGGAAGGCTAGCAGCGGCGCGGACGACGCAGAGCACGACCGCGGCCAGGAGCAGCGTAGAAGCCCGGCGACGGCGTTCGCTCCGCGGGCTGGAGAGCGGCAGCATCGTCGGTGGAGGTGGTAGTTGTCTTGTCGGGAACGGAGAACCGGGGACGGGGATTTTGTTGTCATTCCCCCATCCTTTGTGTGTGGAGGGGGTGTTGTCGCCGTGTAGTTCGTTTTAAAGAGCGCTTTTCGGTAGTCGGGAGAGGGCAGCGACGGAGCAGGTAGTCGATCCGGCTCACAGTGCACAGTAATCCGCGACAAGTGCTAAAGATAGCGGGGCGACAGGGGAGGGGAGGGGGGAGGGATCCGAGGGAGGGGGGCGTGTGAGGCGCTGAGCCTCCCTGCTTGCGTACGAGCTTTGGAAGTGATGCCTTTACGTTCTCCTGGGAAACTATCAATGCGATTGGAAACGTTACCGTTGACGTGATTGAATATGTGTAAATATTTCAAAATACCACTCGTCCCTGCTACTTAAAATTTGATTTTTTTCCCCCCAAGAAATACAGTCATTTAAATTAGTGTGGTGTGTGGGGGGCTCTCTCTAGTGGTCTGTGAAAGAATCACTGGATTAAATGTTCAAACTGCACAACGTTATTAATACACAGTACATTTCAAGTACAGTACAGTTGCATAACTTGCCTTTCATCTTTTAGGACTGTTTTCAAACATGCAGGTATTTTTTTTTTAATTTAACTATCCATCCATCCATTTTCTTTGGCGCTTATCCTCACGACGGTCACGGGGAGTGCCGGAGCCTATCCCAGCTATCAACGGACAGGAGGCGGGGTACACCCTGAACTGGTCGCCAGCCAATCGCAGGGCACATTGAGACAAACAGCCGCACTCACAATCACACCTATGGGCAATTTAGAGCACCGGTGTCAAACTCAAGGCCTGGGCGCCAGATCCGGCCCGCCACATGATTTCAGATGGGCAAATCATCGGTGTCAAAATCCGTGATTTTTGTGAAAATATGTCCCAACATTTCAAATTGTCATATATCATAAATGATGTCAAGATATGCATTAATGTGTTTGCAAATCAATAAATTTTGCATGTTTTTGGGATGAACATGGAAATTCCACACAGGTGGAGCCGGGAATCCACTCCGGGTCCTCGGCCCACCGTGCTGCCATTTGGAAACTACTGAAATGAATTTTATTTTTATTTATGTTAATGTTCAAACTGGGAATTTTGTTACAGTGGCTTACAGTTATATTGCATCGTTTTTGAAACAAAACCAGGGTTTTAACTTTGATGGAATATTTTTTTTCCAGGTGTAAAAGGTTTGAGAACCACTGATTTAGATGACAGTTCAGCATGCGGATCTTCTGCACAGGAAAAGGAAATTCAAGACCACTGACAGTAATGCAAAATTCTCAGAAAACCGACAACTCATTTTGAGAAAAGCTGACGATGCCATTCCTTATGCTGCATATAAACAGCAGCTCACCCTGAATACTTTTAATTTTCCACATATACTATTGTACATACGAGGAAGCAGTGTGCCATTATCAGCATAATCGATCAATAAAAAAAATAGCAGCGTGCGCCTTGAGGATTTCGCCATTCTGACTGTTTCCCAGACCCTGCAGACCAGGAAACAAACACAGCGGAGGGAAATGTGATGATGTCAGAAACCGGTTGGCTCATAATCGTAATTCAGCAGTTTACTGTACAACGAAACCACGAGCGGTGTTATTTCCTTTCTTAATGAACATTTCCAAGACATCAGAACGATACAAAAAAAAGGGATGTTTGTATATGTAAATGTGAATAGTACGTTAAAATTCTAGATGGAAAATTGCCTTTTATGACAAAAAGTATCTATTCATTTGATTTAGCCATGCATGTTGAAGACTTGCTATCCTCTACAGTTCGGTCATCCTGGAAAGTACATCCCTCCATCTGTGATTGAATCAAAATTTTTTATTTGTTTTTTTAATCAGATTTTTATTTTTTCTTGCCCAGATGCCAATGGATTGCGAGGTTTCTTAACCGTAAACCTGTGAAGCAGGCATAATTCAAAGCAGGGGCGTGAAACTCATTTTTCTCGTGACTGTGAAACAAAAATATTTACATCACCAATTTATCAACTTAGTTTTTAGAATCAGAAATCAAGGGTAACGTGTTTTTCAACTATGCACTTGTGGTAACACAAAAATGCTTGTAATATCGTAACTTTATCATTTATATGACAATTTGAAATTTTGGTATAGATTTTTACAAGAATCATGGAAATTGACACTCTAGATTTGGCTTTGCGGGCCACATAAAATCACGTGGCGGTCCACATATGGCCCCCGGGCCTTGAGTTTGACACCTGTGCTTTAAAGGCTATACTATATTTAAAAAAAAAAAAAAAAAAAAAATTGGGTGTTTTATATTGAAAATAAAATGTGCAACACTCCAAATTGCATGAAATTGGCTTTTTCCATGTTTTTTTCTTAATTAAACAAGCTAATTAATCGAGCCAAATCGCTATTTGATGTGCATGAAATTTCAAGCATGTTCCACTTTTGTATGGCAACTCTGTGGAATGATAAGCCATAAAACCGTTAGCCGTGTGTTATCAGCACAATGCCAATTCGCGATTGTGACACAGCAGAATATTGAGCACAGGAGATCATAATTATTTCACTATTTTATTGACTGCCTTAGCAGCCTTAACAGGAGCTGTTTAATAATTTTTTTGGGGCGGGGGCACATTTCAGCCACTGATGACTTGGGAAACTGCTAAATACAGTACAAAAACAAAGGGGAATGGAATTTGCAAAAGTTAGATCCTACTTTTTATCCATTGCTCTGTATGAACAGCAACAAGCACAGTCCTGAGGTATAAATGTTGTCCATATATTTTGCTTAATAAACAACAATTGGGCACATTCTGCAATATTGGATAGGGGGGAGGGGTGGGGGTAACTTCAAAATTCAGCAGCATGATGGAAAATATCCATTGTGCAAATAATAGGAAAACATTATCCTCTTCCAAAATCAAAATGGTGCAATATATGGACATACCGGATGTGATTGATGCATTTAGTATGTTGAAGAACTCAATAAATTATGAATTGGAAAATAGCTTTTTCAGTCCTTCTTTGCATCAATCTAATAAATGGACACAAATGTACAAGTTAATTTCATATTGCGAAATTTCAACAATTATATGTGATGAGAAAAATGACTGCAGTTATTGCATAAAATACTGTAATGCTGCATCACAATAAGGATTATTAGGGCCACAAGGAAATATAATACTATGAGAATAAAGTCATTGGCTCACGAGAATATAGTAATAGAGGTATGCGAATAAAGTTACTATTAAAAAGATGCAATGTTTGTAGCTTCGTCATTTTGTAAAAATAGAATGAGAAGTTAAGTTTTTGCAATGACCAAAAATAAAAAAGCAGGGAAAAAGCTTTTAAGTACTTTTGTGAAGAAACAAATGTCGGAAATTCACATCAGTAAAATGTTATGAGGGGAAAAAAATGCATTTTATGAGAATAAAAATTACTTTATTCTTGTATTTTTTTTTCTCCTCCCCTGTGGCCTTAATACTCCTTTATAGCATCAAGAACTGACTTGATATTAAATCCTCTGCACTGTAACATGAGTAGTTTCAAAATCAATATCATAAAAATTGCACATATTTTTAGAGGTGGGGAAATAATTGTGCACGGCCTGAAAATACCACACCGCTTCTTCCTTCCTTGGAATGTGACTTTGTAAAGACAGTCTAATTCTATGTATATAGCATATTGTCATAAGTGGGACGCTGAAAATGGAATATTGGATAATGTCGTGAAACATACTGACGTACACATTCTCAATTGCAGAAAACAGAACACTTAAATTTCCCTGAAGGTGCTTACCAGCTTAAATTGTTTTTCCTCACTCGTTGAAACATGATCTAACCTACCAGCTAATATCCATCATGATGAACACTATTAGGATAAAAAGGTGCAAAACCTCAATTAAAAACACTTTTTCCCCCCCCCCACCTTTACGTGAACCCTCCCAGAGGGTGAGGTATCGTGTTAAGCTCAGAGTTATGTTATCGGTAGCGGCATCAGGACGAGCGACACGGGAGGTTCGATCCCAGTATAATAATCGATGGCGACGTCTCAAAACAGAGGATTAAAGCTCCATTTTCGCCGCCATTGTGAACGCGTGGCCGCCCGCTCTGAGGCTCCCGTGGGGAACCACTTCTGCTTCACAGTTTTGTGTTTGTAGACGCGCTGTAGCGCAACAATCGTCTCATGAGAGACTTTCACTTTTCGTCAAGTAGGACCTTCAGAGTGGACCCACAGGATCCCTCTTCTTCCTCCAGGTCCTCATCTTCAGAAAGCCTCAATTTAATATTAATAATAGGTTGGTCTGCCTTAACTGGACATAGACAGGGAACAACAACAAGGGAAAAAAGATTTTAGTAATCATTGTAAGCATCTCAAAGTCTCATAATATAGGGTGAGAAACGTTGATATCCATCCATCCGTTTTCTTTTGCCACTTATCCTCACAAAGGTCGCGGGCATTGCTGGAGCCTATCCCAGCTGTCAACCGGCAGGAGGCGGGGTCCACCCTGAACTGGTTGCCGCCCAATCGCAGGGCACATGGAGACAGACAACAGTCGCATTCACAATCACACCTAGGGGCAATTTAGAGTGTCCAATTAATGTTGCATGTTTTTGGGATAGGCAGCACTGTGGGGTCCGCTGGTAAAGCGTTGGCCTCACAGTTCTGAGGTCACGGGTTCAATCCCGGACCAGCCTGCGTGGGTTTCCTCCGGGCACTCTGGTTTCCTCCCAAATTCCAAAACACATGCAACATTTTTGGACACTCTAAGTTGCCCCTAGGTGTGATTGTGAGTGCGGCTGTTTGTCTCCATGTGCCCTGCGATTGGCTGGCAACCAGTTCAGGGTGTACCTTGCGTTCTGCCTGTTGACAGCTGGGATATGCTCCAGCGCTCCCCGCGACCCTCGTGAGGATAAACAGTGAAGAAAATGGATGGATGTTTTAGGGACGTGGGAGGAAACGCACGCAGGCATGGGGAGAACATGCAAACTCCACACAGGCGGGGCCGGAATCGATCCTGCGTCCTCAGAACTGTGAGGTCAACGCGCTAACTAGTTCAACCAACGTGTGGCTAAAAGTTGATATATTAGCTTAAAAATATATATATATTTTTCCAAGTATGAAGAGGGCTCTAAATGCCTGCCACACCAAGTGTGTGTGTGTATGTATACACTTGCGACTCAATACTGAAGTCAAGTCAAGATTTACAAAATTTTAAAATCAGCTATATGAACATTATTGACTATATTATAAATATATTAAAGCCTTTTATAGCCTAAAAAAAGTCTCCAAATATGAAGAAATTAAATTCAAGAGGTACTACCCCAACACCTGACTGATTAATTCATTAATAAAAGAGAACAAAACATTTACTCAGTATGAAAAATTTGCAGCTATTGAATATTGCTAGAATCAAGTAATCCTATTTTCCTCCATTCTATTGATTAACCCCTTAAAAATTCATTTTGCATTATTAAACAGTGACAGACCCATGAGGTGAGGGTACTATTGTTGTCCACTTGAGGTCAGCACCCTTAGATTTTCCTGTAGCAGTTGTAACTTTGAGTGTGTGTGGCTTTAAAAGGCGGGGGCCTAGCAAAATGCGTGTGCTAGCTGTTCAGTCTGCACATTGTCGCCATTCCAGTTGGTGTGCAAATGTGCTTCATATTCATATTTTTTTCATAAAGCGATTGAAAGCGCACCCGGGGGCTGTCGATTTCTGAGCACTTATCGGGGCATTGCAATAGATTCTAATCAGCGATGGTAGGGAATATTAAATTGTTGCAATGAAAAATGACCCGTTGCCGCTGTGAGAGACATTTTTCTTCAAACATTTATCTAATCATTTTCAAATTTTTGTTGTCTGTTTCCTCATTGCAGCCCGATTGTGTTATAAATAGTTGAGAGGGTGCGAACGAGGTCACAGTGACAAGACTCAAATGCCAAAGTTGAACACCCTACAAACTGGCTTGTCTCGTTTGGCGGGATTTTTCCTTTTGTCTCACCGTGTCCCAGCTGCCTCTCTTTAGGCAGAAGCAGCACGTCGACGTTGTGATGTTCGTCCAGGGCCGCGGTGAGCACGGCGCCCTCGCGGCTGAACAGGAAGACCAACGGCAAGGCGACGTCGCCGGTGGAATCGCCGTCGCCGACCATCTGGAAGAGCGGAGTTTCCTCGCTGTTGCTTCCCTCGCGGTGATCTAAGAAAGACAAAGAAGCAATACTGGTTTAATTTTAACTCCGCGCTGCAGTGAAAATGACTTGAGGCGCGGCGGCGGTGATGCTCACCGATGAAGATGACTCCGATGGCGCCCGCCTCCTGCAGCCAGCGGGCTTTTGCCGCGAACATGCATTCGCCACGCAGCGCCAGGGCGATGTGACCTTTAAGCTCAGCTGGGTTTTCTAGTGGCCCGCATGCTGTATAAGGGGACGCCTTCGCTATGCTGCCCTTCACCTGACACATCACAATCACAATTAGCTTTATTGGCCAAGGAATTTGTCTCCAATAGTCGGTGCTGCCCTGGTACAATAAACAGCGAAGAAAATAAGTATTTCAACACCCTGCTACGTATATTGCAAGTTGTCCCACTTTTGTGGTCAGATGAGACCAAAAATGGAACTTTTTGGTCATAATTCCACTGACTGTGGTTTGGAGGAAGACGAATGATGAATTCCATCCCTACTGTGAAGCATGGGGGTGGTAGCATGACGCTTTGGGGGTGTTTTTCTGCACATGGGACGATTGCACTGTATTAAGGAGAGGATGACCGCGGCCATGTATTGTGACATTTTGGGGAACAACCTCTTTCCCTCCCTTATTTTCTTCACTGTAAAATGTGCACAGTGCTTGGCGGGTTTGTTTTCGAGCTGTCATCTTTTTAGCGTACCCACGAGAACTCGTTGCGTCGCAACTATCGCTTCGTGGTCAACTTACGCCGTGTTCTCGCTTGGTGAGGTCCATTCCAAACTTGGCAGGGCCCGCCGTGAGCACGGTCCTCCCCAGAAACGGAGGGGATATCAGCTGCACCACATGAGGCACCACCTCCTCCTCCTCAAGTGCTTGTCTCACCTCGGCCACAAGTTTCACCCGATACATTCCTTTGCGCTCCTACAAAAAACAAGAAATGGATTTGTGTTGAAAATATTTCCGTATATTGTGCTGTGCTTTTTCTTTGTACAACCACAAAACTCAGTAGAAAATAATATGAAGTACCCTTCTGGTGTCTCCTGAGCTGAAATGGTTCAGTGGAGTGAGAGAAATGCCCATGCTTTTTAGGAACTGCACTGGTTCGATGCCACTATCATGGAATGGTAATTCAATCCCCCTGCACAAATAAAAAACAAGATGGCCGCCTACATTAAAATCCACAAGTGTAATAGCAGAGTCGGCCCCAGCACAAAATTAGAAGTCGCACCTGATGGGTGAAGGGTGGACAGCTCGCCCCACGCCCGTCAAGTACTTGTAGCTGTCCCGGATGCTTTTGGCAAACGAGGGGTTGTTTGGGAACAATGTGTCTGTGCTCGGGCACGTGTGTAGGAACAGATCCTCTTCGTGGGCCGCAGGATACGTTTCCTAAAGCGCCGTGCAAAAAACAAGTTTCAATAACCGCTCCCTTGTCAACGCTACACACCACATGACAAACTGTTGCCTGTTCTCCAGTTGAGTCTGCTGCCCTTAATCTCACACCTGGATCTCATTTTTTTCAAATTGTCAAAATATGAAAACGTGCTCCTACTAAGTCGTTTGGGATTTGCCCGCTGACCGTTTTGTTGCCTTGACAAGACAGCTGCGCATTGGAGAGAGACACGGGCAGGAGGTGGGCCTCGGTGGTGAAGATGTAGTTGTCGATGTCGATGGGCAGCTGCGTCTTCTCGGTGAACAGCAGGTACAAGTATTTGAACATCTCTGCCAGGAAGAATGAGTCCATCCTGTGCAAGGGATACAACGGTGAGTTTGGAGTTTCACCAACGTGTGCACACTGACTAGCAGAAGTGGGTAGAGTAGCTAAAAATTGTACTCGAAGAATATTACTGTGTTACTTTAAGATTATATGACTACAAAAAGTAAAAAAAAAAAAAAAAAGTCATCGAAATAATTGTAGAAAAACTACTTAAATACTGAGCAACTGGTAATTAGTTATTGCTTTTCAGTAGGTGCGTCACTTAACCAAAATAAGGGAAATTCAGCCACAACAAATGGTTTAAATCGGGGGTGATTAATGCGTTGATCGTGGGATCACGTGCCAAAAAAAACAAAAAAAAAGACATCAGCCAATGCTCCTTTAAACTGCGCACAGTGATGATAATAAAAATAACATCCAAGATGTATCCCATTTTATCAGTGAAAACCTACCATTTATCACTAATATACTCAAAAATACCATATGCAATGTAGTATTTGTTTTAATACTTATATATAGTTGATATATAATAGTAAAAGTAGTATAATAGTAATAGTAATATATAGTAGTTTTAATGATAAAGGTTTGATAATGACAACAATTTAACCCTGAAATGTAAAAAGTCACGTTTTTTTACACGTAGATCAGCTGAATAAGGAAGGGAGACTACAGTACCGGTCTTCATGCGTCCCGGTGCGAACGTCTTGCACAGCAGCAAACCCACAAGGCACTCTGGCGTAAGCGTTGAGTTTTTCCACAATGGACTGTCCTACTCTGAGGTAGTAGGGGTCACCGGTGGCCTGTAGAAGATGATCCTCACTTCAGTCCAATAACACACAACATCAATGGTTCCAAGTGTGACATAAAAATTGTTACCGTAATTCCCGGCTTACAGAGCGCACCTGGTTATAAGGCTCACCCAGCACATTTGTAAAGGAAATACCATTTGGTACGTACATACACCGCAGCCGTGTAAAAGCCGCAAGTTCCCACATTGAAACACAAGATATTTACAAAGAAAGACGGTACACAGACAGTTTAATGCTAACGCCAGCGCTAGTGCCGGAATAACGCTAGCGCCACGCAAACAGGGCCGGTTATAAAAAAAAAAAAACTCACCGGTAAAAATCATTCAGACACGGCAGTAACACGCTAGCGCTAACAGAGCCGGACCGGTAAAAGTCACTTCCTCGGCACATAAATTCCACCGGGCTCACTCTTACCTTTTCCGCTCCGAGTGCCCACTTGCGGCCGTTTGAAAAAAAAATGGACAAATTAACCACACCACCGCATAAGCAAGCAGCAGGGTTGAAAGCGCGTTAAGAAAGTCGCGGCTTACAGGCCGGAAATTACGGTACTTTTTTTTTCTCAAAAACTTCTTTATGATTAAACGCAAACGTATTGGATTTTGTGCTTATGTTACATACAACTTAACGGTACTTGATGAAGTGTACTTGAAAAGTAGAAAATGTACAGTCTTGAATTTTTAAAAAATTTAAACAGGCTGGATGCATAGCTACAAACTTCATTCAAATAGGTTTGATTGCACAACATTTTAAATATTGTCAATTTTTTTTGTGTTTAATGAGTGATTTGTCTGTGTACTGTCAGAAATAGCCCACATACCATTAGTGGTACTCGTACCACATTTTGTGAATGGCTGCCCTAAATAACAAATACAATCAGTCAGGTTGGTCACCTTATAGAGGTAGTAGGTGCTTTCTGCAAACTCAGGTCTCAGGAGGTGCTGGCCCCAGTGAACGCGGAATTCTGTGGTAAAAGCCTACAGACAAAGGAATGACAATGACTACGCTGATAAAGGTACATGCTCACTTGGAAAACGAGACTACAAATTACATGAAATTATATTGAATGTGAAAAAAAACTAATAACGTGACATTTTCTTTGGAAAACAAAAAACTATTACTGCCATGCATCTCCAAATTTTGTGTATTTTGCCTTTCCAATTTTATTGATAGTGGCAAACTAGAATAACTTGATACACAATTTATTCCAGGAGTTCAATTCCAAAAGTTATTGTATAATTTAATGTAAAATATTTTCAGCACTATAAGGCGCACCTTCAATGGATGACCTATTCTAAAAATATTATCACATATAAGGCGCACCGCACTATAAGGCGCACCGCATTAAAGGTGCGTAGAATAGATGCGACAGTAGAGGCTGGGGTTACGTTATGCATCCATTAGATGGAGCTGCACTAAAGGCTCAATACTGATCCATGTATAAGGCGCATCGAATTATAAGGCTCACGGTCAGCTTTTGAAAAATTTAAAGGCTTTTAGGTGTGCCTTATAGTGCGGGAAATAAAGTACACAGCGTGGACTTTCTCATGTTTGAATTTATTTCTAATCATTTTTGGGATTAGATCTGATGAAACCCTGAAATTCATCATCTCAATAAACTTTAATATTACATGAGAAACAATAAAAACAAAAAAATTAGAATGGACACAAATTGTATTTTAGAAATGTATTTCCTCGTGTTTACTGAAGGAAGAGTTTTCTTGCATATGACTTGTATTTCACTTTAAATTGAATTGAACACCTGAGGTCTTTTTTTACCTCCGGAAGAAACTTGTGCTGTTTGGTGACTTGGTACAGCATCTCGTGGGTTTCGATGGCTGGTTTCAGATCTCCTCTTAAGACCTGTGCGGAGTGGCAGGAACAGCTGCAGACGTTTTGACACCTGTGATTTGTGTATATTCCCCCTAAAAATAACGACAAACCTGCAAACCGGGGAAAAACGCCAGCAGAGAGTCCATCCAGCTCCGTGCACTCACGGTCGGGTTGTGCATGTGCACGTTAAGCAGCAGGGGAGGCTGACTTATGTATTTCATTATGGCACTGTAGTGCTGTCGCGAGAAAACATTGTGACAAAAATGAGACGTTGATATAAAGAAAATGGGAAAACAATGCAATAGAGAGGAATGTGGATGGAAAGTTAAAACGGAGCACCTACAACGTTAAACCTCTCCAGGAAAATATTGTCTCCCAGAAGTATGTAGGCCTTCATTAAATATTCGTAATACGAGTCGATGCCCGCACCAACTCCGCTGTCTGCAAGCAGGCACAATACACACACACACACACACACACACACAGTAATTACAATTTAGATCAAGCCACAACAGAGATGTGTGGAATGGTAATTCTGGATCTTCTTGATGGAAAACAACGTCAGTCATCATTAGCCACAACAATCACAGAATGAATCTAGTTGCAGCTACAAAATGTTTTTAAACTTGATTGTTCCACTGGTTAGCCTATCGATGAATTCCATGCGTGCCATTGTTATCACTAGTATCTGTATGAATGTTATGAGTTGAACTTCTCCCCCTTTTCTTGGTATTATGGAATAAGACACTAACACTCAAGACACTGTAAGAACATGATGACAGATACCGCCGTGTGTTCAGTACAACACACACTCCCTGCTCAGTAGACATGGCATCTGTAAAGCTGAAGTTTGCAGTTTTTTTATTCTTCGAGTTTTAAATGAATGAGCTGGTTACAAGACCGCATTTTTGCTTCCTCATCCTCTATTTGAGGGAAAATGAAACGTGTGCATGCATGTTTAGGTTGCCTCACCCCGTCTGACCCATTCTCCGTTGTGAATATTGATGACAGTCCCCACCAGGTCACTTCCTCTCTGTCTCCTCTCCCAGAGAACATCAAGGGCTTTCCGGGCATATTCCTATCAAATGGTAAGATTTATATATTTGCATATATATATCTAGAGATTTTTTTATGACTATATTGCAATGCCAAAGCAATGTGATTCTCGGACATCTGCCATGCGTAGTGAAAATCCACAATTAGTCTGTGGGTCGCGTAGAAGCATTCATCCATTCATTCAACCATTAACTACATTGAACATTTAATATAATTTGCATTATGCCTTCTATCAAGGAGAGTATCTGGATATTTTATTAAAATCAAGTTTTAATCATTATTTGGTAAAACATGAAAGATAATACAGACTTTTGTGAACTTTTATTTGCTGTCACGAAGAAACTGCCAGTGCTTCAGTCGTGTTGCTATGACATCAGTTGTCCATTAGATGTCACCATCACTGCAGGCTTGAACCTTGAATCTTATTTTAAATCCTCAGTCTTTCATGAGGCTTCACTTGCCTACCACTAACCGTAATATCATTTTTTTCCTTTGAACTGTAATGAAATGCCATTGAACCGTTCTAGCTCATAAAAAACAGCACTAGTTTTGTCAAGTATAGTTTTTGTAGACACAATGGACCTTTGCGACCTGTCAATCAATCACTCGTACAATAATAGCCAATCAGATAGCCGCAAAGTCTTCACCCCTGGCTTGACCCGCCCCTCTTGCCGTACTGCCCCACAAGCAATCCTGGTTGTCAGTAGCGTGCGGTCGGAAAAGTTCATGTTACGAAGAAAATGGTCCTGAGATGCGCTTGGGGAACGTGCAATTCTGATGAAAGATATCCTGCTAGGTTACAAGAGGCCCTGGTTGATTCATTTTCCAAAGCCTCAAACACCCCCTCACTTATAAAAACTACAATATTACTCGTGATCTTTCCAAGTAAAAAGTACTCACCCTGCTTTACATGCGCTGTACGATTCCATTATTTTATCCAGTTGGATTTCAATATGAAGTTTGTGAGGCGTCAAACTTTTTTTGCATCTATCGCCAACTTTTCGGTGTAACTCTGACATTGCGTCCTGCTCCGTTCAAAATCTTAATTCCGTGTACTTATCCTTGCGTGAAATAGTTGAGACCTCTCTGTAGAACTCTCTTGGACAAGTCTGACGCATGTGGCAAAAAACATACCCTAATATTATCTGGAATACGTGATAGAGAATCCACTTCAAACATGTTGTGTTCAATCGCTATTTTGAAAGCTTGTGGGACATAGTTAAGGGGGCGGAGCTTAAGGTTGCCATCAGAAAGGTCCATCGTATTCATGTGTCGGCTGCGGGCCTGTAAGAGGCATGGCATAATAAGGGGCAACGGGGGGGGGGGGGGGGAAATAGACCAAGTTATGTGTCATAAATTCATAAGTTTAGGGTTAGGTAGGTTTGGTATGACTGTACTTGTTACTATTATGGTGAAGCAAAACGAACTTCTTCCCACCCCTGAGAATGATAAATTAGTTCTAAAAGACAATATACAGTTTTTAACTGTTGCTTGTCCAAACAATGACGAGTTTTCTGAAGTACCTCAAACACAGACTCTCCTGAAAGTCTGCTCAGGGCTGCAAATTCCAGGATCATCGTGCCCGCGCAAGCTGTGCAGGTGTCCGACTCAGTGCCTGTTCGTGAGAGTGGGTTTTGCACTCCGTAACGCAGATTCACCTACAAATAAAATCACTCTCAGTGCATCCACCGACTTTGATTTTTTCAATTTTAAATCAATAACCTCGCCCTAATGGGCTGAAATGTTGTCTTTCTTAAAAATTGTAATAGAATAACCTGGAAAAAAAAAAGATGTGAGCCAAGCGTTCCATTTTAATATCCCTTTAGGGAATTCCAACCATTTGAAACCTCCATTTTGAGGACCGTGCTCTAAATCTTCGAGAGCTCAAACAAAAGCAATGATGCAAAAGTAGCGTACCTTGGGGTAAGGAAGGCCACTTGAGGTGTTGAAGGCAGGCAGTAACCTGTGGCCGAGCTCTGTAGCCATGTTGAGGAGCTCGTCTTCATACCACTGCATCCTCCCCCCGCGCTGCCGAAGCAAGTCAGCCATCACGTGCGCCCCCAGAAGACCTCTGGAATAAATCGGTGAAGTCAGAACAAGTGCAACTCCGTGTGTTTGATTTTTTACTGAACGTACAAACGACGTGTAAATACCCCAAAACTCTAATGTTGGTCTCGAACACTGACACCACCACGTCATTGTCCAGGCGCACATCCTGCACCGCTTTCCTCACGCCATCTTCAAATTCATCCAGCTTATTTAACACCTGCTCACCAACACGGGGACGAACGTCGTGACCGCAGCACGTTTTAAGAGAGGTGAAACAGACAAAAGGAAAAAGCAAGAACTCACCACCAGGGTGTCGAGGGTGTCGATCAGCGTAAGTGAAAACCTGCAAATAGAGAAGGGCAAGGATTACAATTTCATTTTGGCTCACAATTTCTCTCTGAATTTAATGAAAATGGAGGTGCAGGTATTAACCCCAGCCTCACTTTCTACTATCGTATCTGTAATTTTGTGTGTGTTTCGCTTTAAAATGCAGGACATGGACATCGGCAAATGAGAGCGTTGGGTTGGCTCGCTTGTTATCGTCTGCGTGTCGCGTAACCGTGTATAAATGTCCTAATTACAGTCAAGGCAGTTTTAATATGGTATACGTACTTCCCCAAGGAGTCGTCGATGTCGCCTCGGTTCGGCTCCTGGCCCCGTACTCTCCCCCTGCAGCTGAGAGGCATCAGCTCGTCGGCCGGATAGGCGTATTTCTGCAACACGAGACAAAACGGTTATCTTTATGGCGATATACAGGATCCGTTGATTTATTTTGTGGCTTTATGTAATTAGTAAATCATTTTCATCTACAATAATGTGCCATGCGATGAGTTGCTGCCCTGAGAGGTACAAATCTGTGGAGAGCGATAACTTCAGTACCCTCAATAACATGCTAATTAAAGGTCCACTGTCATGAAATGCATGATTTTTAGTATGTTATTAATGAAAAAAATGGAAACCGGTATGGACCCATCCATTTTTTTTCCCCCACCACAAAACATGATTTTGACACATATGGATTTTTGTAACTCCCGCCATGAAAATCCTCTCGAGGGATTTGTGTTCGAGAAGAAGCAAGAAGTGACGTACAGGGCAGTACCGCACTGAAGCTTTCGTCTGTTTCTACTAGTTTTACCTGCTGGAAGGTAGCTCTTTGTTCCTTTGTGTTAGCCAAAATTCCGGCTCATTGTATTGCTGGATATTGTTCGAACACTCGGGAGGATGGATTCATTCTTCATACTTTTAAAAAAAAAAAACGTGCAAAGAAAGAGAGCTTCGTGGGTTCCAAATGAGGGGTAGGTGTGTATACAGCTACTAAAAAAAAAAAAAAAAAATAGTTGGAGAGGGACGTCATGCGTAAGTCAGGGGTGGTAAATGCGTTGATGTGCCTCCCCGTCGGAAGCCGAGGTGGGTCGCGGCGGCGCCGGGCCACGGTGGCTCATCTCCGCCGTTATTCATCGCCGCCGCGGAAGTGGATCGGGCGGGGAGGTGGTTTGGCCGTGACCCGCATATCATCTAAATATGGCTCGAAAATATAGTGTAATATTGCCCCGGTCACTTCACTCGGTTGTGAAATGTTCTCTTCTCCGAAAAGAGCTTCCGTGTCAGAAGGGCGTGTTCGTCTCCCAAAGTAGGTGGCACAGTGTGTTTTCAGTGGCGAATGTCCCAGTGTGATGTCACGGACAGAAGATGCAGCCAATATGGCGACCACTTGGATGTCGAATGAGACTTCCGCAACTTTGCGCACGGATGACGCGCTCTGCGCTCATATTTATTTTTTCATGTAGACATTGAAGTGAATAATGTTATATGTATTTTTCATTACAATATCTATTATAGAATGTTTATATCCATGACACTTGACCTTTAATGGCTCTAAATTAATTGCACCCACCCACCCCAAACCCTCTTCACTTATAATAAAAAGATACCCATGTCTCTTTGCAAGTTAGGCAAATTAACTTTGCCTGGACAGGGAGCCCTTGGTTTAGGAACCAAAAGTTTTGTTCCCCCACAGCGAAGGCACCCAAAATTTACCCAAGTTGGGATATGCCATCATCTATAGTGAAGCTACACTAATAATGTAATGCGATAAATTATGCAGAGTCGGAGAAAGTTGGAGGAAGTTGACGCTGGAATTCCCACCATACTGAGCGGCATTGGTAGTGTGTGTCATGTTGTGATTAATGATCTGCCGCTTTATTGTCACTCGTTTGTTCAAGTTAGTGGCCAATGGTTTCCATTTTTCTTTGAACTTAAAAGTCTCCTTTTATCAATTCCACAGTGCAGCTGTCTTGTCTTTGTGACTCACAATCACAATATTTTTAATTTCTACTTACCATGTAACTGCCGTACGCATGATCGAACATCTCAACAATGCGATCCCTAAAAAAATAAGAGCAAAAATGTTAATACTATTCACAGTAAATCTTAAGATATGAACAAGACTTAAAAGCGTCTAACCTGATGGTGTTCTTTTCCTCTACTGTCATGTGATGGCTCTCTTCACACCTTAGCAAGTCACCAAGACCGACTGTGATGAATATTTGAAACCACCACATCGTCCCGTCCGCGGATCTGGCTGTACACTTTTTGGGCTAGAACATCAACGGACCTTGGCTCGCTCCCTCCGCCGCATTTCCATCGTGACTTGTGAGCTGGAGGCGGTCACGTGAACAGGCTCGTTCGGAATGATGGCCGTTATCAAAACAATCGAAGCAACACAAGCTAACGTGACAGCTGAGCGGCCCACAAAAACTCACCAGTTTGGATACAAAGTCGGTATGAAAGTATCAATTAAAAAATTTGTTTTAGGCAAAAAGAAAGTAATTTAAAAAATAGGCTAACTTTCCCACGCCACGTCCTCAATGCGTATGCCCCCATGCTAGCCGGCTAACGAGTAGTAGCATCGCCTAGCTGTCAAAACAGCGTTAATTTGAGGAAGTCGAGCGTCATAAACCGTTTTTAAAGAAAGTGTGTCTTACAGGAGAATGGCCGGTCGCACGTCGCCAGGATAAACACCTGCCGTCCCGCGGCCTGCCGTCGTGTAGCGAGCTGTCAAAAGGCATCCGAGCCAGGGGAAGTCCTCATGGCCTCAAAATATGCTGGGAACGCCATGAAGCGTGTTGTGGTCGTGACGTCACCGTCGTACATTACCATTGACGAATACAAATCTTAAAGGGACACACAAAATAAAAAGTTATCTTTATGTGGACGTAATTCTTTTTAAAAACAAACCAAAAAAAAAAAAAAAAAAAAGACCGAGATACGAGTTTAACTGGTTCTTTAGCCAGATTTACCAGAAACATGAGGTCTTAAAATTCAGGGGGAAGGGGTCAGTCATTTTTTTCGAGGGGCACGTTGTCGTTTCAAATTCCCTCACAGGGGTGTTATGAACTCAAAACATATCTCATCAGATACACAAAAAAGTTGAGGGATAACTAGTTTTAAAATCAGAAGGATAAAAGTGAAAATCGGAAGGATAAAAGTGGGCTCAAATGTTGCTCAAGTTACCTTAAAAAGGGGATTGGTAGCAGAAAAATGCCATATCTCAACAATATTATTCATTACATATGACAAATTTGAATTGTTGTTCAGATCTGAGCAGGAATCAGAAATTGATGCACAGTTTTTTGCGGGCCACATCTCAGGTGCGGCACGGTGGGGTCAGCTGGTAAAGCGTTGGCCTCACAGTTCTGAGGACCCGGGTTCAATCCTGGCCCCGCCTGTGTGGAGTTTGCATGTTCTTCCCGTGCCTGCGTGGGTTTTCTCCGGGCACTCCGGTTTCCTCCCACATCCCAAAAACATGGGACATTAATTAGACACTCTAAATGTGTCCAATTGTGAGTGCGGCTGTTTGTCTTTATGTGCCCTGCGATTGGCTTGCAACCAGTTCAGGGTGTACCCCACCTCCTGGCCGTTGACAGCTGGGATAGGCTCCAGAACTCCGCGCGACACTCGTGAGGATGAGTGGCAAAGAAAATGGATTGATAGACATCTCATGTGCATGTAAGATGTTGCTTTTGTGGAGAGTAGCACCAACTTTCAGTCCTTGGTTATTTCCCTCCCCCCTGAGAGTGCCCATAAAAAAAAAAAAATACATTCCTTAAAGCCTGACAATGACGTTTATTAAATAAACCTTAACAACAGCATAGAAAAACAAGAAGTTGATTTCGATAGCTTTTATTAAACAAGAACCGGAAGCAGTGAATCATGAACTCAGTAACAGAATTTTTCATCAGCATATGGTTAGGGTTGAGGTGCTACGAAATGACAAACATATATAAACTATGATGATTCATAGGGAAAAAAATATTCAAGTGAGGTAACCCTGTAAAAATAATAATAATAAAAAAATAAAACTCAGCTCAGCAGTCAGTAAAGTATAGAGAACTACAATCAATTATCATATGGTCACGGTCCAGAAAGAAACATATCTTCAATTTGTTTTTAATTTTTCCCTAAAACAGGTGGTAAAAAGTATGCAAAACTTCGGTTGGAGACGATGGTTGGAGATCTTAAATTTAATCAAAGTAGGCTAGAAAAAGATCCCAGGAATACTTCAAGTTCTAAAGTTAAAGCCTTAATTATAATTTCACAATTTTTTTGCAAAATGTCTTAAAATACTATATAAACAGTCCTAGTAGTCACAATCACTGGAGACTTCTACAATTTAATCAAATTGTTTTGTCTTCCATTTCCTAAATTAAGGCCTTAAGGGGGAGTTTGCAATTTTAAAAATACTTTTTTTTTCTATATTTGTTCAAAACATTGACAATACAGGAGAAATCTGAGCTGTGGAAAAAAAAAATCTGAGCTCTCTGGCACCATCTTGTGTCCTACTGTAAATACAGGAAACCATTGTGCCCGACTAAAAAACAAAGACTTTTAAAGGTGTTTTTTTTTTGGGGGGGGGGGGATCTCCTAATACACATTTACAACAAATTTTATGTTGCAAAGTGAAACTGGCATTGAGGTCTCAATTTTGAAAAATTGGGGTGTAATGGAGCTTTGAGTTTTTTTGTATCTTTCCCTGGACAGCTCTCATCTATAACACACATTATCTAATACAGCTCCCTTGCAGATTTGGACATAAAAACAACAACTTTGCTTGTGTATATAATTTAAAGCAATCCCCTGATGTGGGGACGGTTGGTGCTGAAACCAAACAGACTTCTTTTTCCACTTTTCTGCAGAGATGAGCACAGTGTTCGCCTCAGGGACGTTTGCACATTTTTGGAAGGGAACGCTCGGTACCCGTGAGGAGCTTTAAATACCCCCCCCCCCACCACCACCCGGGGGGATTTCCAAGGGTATAAATCTGAAGTGTGTCAAGTGTGCGGTGTCACGTGGTCATTTCTAGATGACAAAAAATGTGGATTCCAACCCCCTCCCCCCCAAAAAAAAAAAAAAAAAACGTGATCGCACGAAGGTTTCATCCTCTGCTTTTCTGTTGCTTGTAGAAACAGGAATGCAAACCTTTGAGGAAGCAGAAGAACCACGTGAAAGTCCAATACATCACAAATTTGTAAATATTCGGGTCTGGTCGTATTATGAGGTGGATTAATCGGCAATGAAGTCAGCAGGGTTGCCCAATCTGAGCGCTGGGTCTTCAAAATTGGTCAATTTTATAAAAGTGTTTTTTAATTGCGGTCATCTGTTTTACTGATGATCAATTTCTCGCCAAAGAGCTCTTTACAGTACGCTACTACGGATGTACATGAAGCTATTCAAGTGTTTTTGGAGTTTCGGAGCCGTAGTGCGCCACGGGCGACAAAGGTTTAGTCGCCGCGGGGCTGCGGAGCGGCCGAGCAGCCGCAGCGGCGGGTCAGCCGCATGGAGGTGAGGGTCACAGTGTTCGACTCGTCCATGTAAAGGACGTTGACTTCTTCCTGGCCTGTGGGCTGGCAACACGGCGCCTGGACCTGCGGGAACAGGAACACAAAGCATAATTTAATACTATAAATAACGGATCTGAGAGTCATCAATAAGGCACGCACAGAACAGTTGAAATTAATTTGGGGGCTCATCAGAAACCCATTTAACATGAGTTTGTATTCCGGTTATAAGAGGGTGTGCACACTTGTGCAACCACTATCTTTTTACCTCCATACGTGAAGAGATTAAGAAATAAAGATGGAGTCATACGTTATAGGTCACATTAACGATGGGAAAAGTTTTGAATCATTTTGACAACATGCTAGAATTTGAACAAGGGTGTGTAGACCTTATATTCACTGTACATGTGAAAGTCAAAATTTAATATATAAAATATCACAATCATTTTTTCAAGTTAATAATTTGATTCAACTATTTATTTCAAACTCAAGGCTCATTAAAAGATGCATAAATGCACAAAAACAGTTATACATAGTTAGTTATACATTGCAACATAGCTCTACAAGAACTGTACAACAAATTATGATTATGTCTTATAAATGAGGCTGTTAAATAATGTAAAAATTTAAGTTCAACGCCTTTGTCCAAAATTTTTTGTTGACTTCAGTTTTAAGAATGGTGTCGATTTAGAAAAAAAATGTTAACTCATGATTAACCGTTAATGGCTAATGCCATTTAATGATAACACTGGTTCGATTTCATAAAATACTGGTATTTATGAGTATTAATATTTTTTAAATGAAATATTTAGTCAATATTTTTTAAATTTTGGGTGAACTAAATTAGAAAAAAATAGCTGATAAAAATCTCCATTTTAGAAATGCTGTTGAACCAACTGAGCTAAAAAGAAATAAGTGGATCCAAAATTATTGAAATTTTGCAACATTAACTTGATCTTTGAAAACATAACTTCACCCGACAGATGTGATGTTAATATATTGACATATATAGTTAAGTCAACTTTTTTTTAATATCATGTTTACATTGGATCAATTTAATTAAAACAAATTCTGTTGAGGGTTTTATTATAGATTCTCCACAAATAAAGAATACCATTTTAAATAGTAATAATCCCACTATCCTAGTGAGGATTAGCGCTATGGAAGATGAATAATAACAATCATAAAATCTTTCCTTCAATGAATGAAGGGTAACAAACCTGCGAGTCGTCACACTGAGGCCCGTTGGGCTGCTGGGGCCTGCAGGGCTCTCGGTGGCCGCAGGGGGCGCAGTGCACCAGGGTGAGGCGCTGCGGGTGGATGACCCAGTTGTCCCAGCCCAGATCTGATGGAAGAACAAGCCATGAACTGACACAGTCTAACACCTGATGGTCGCGAGGTGTATGATTCATAATAATAATTAAAAAAAAAAATGCCATTCATCTAGTAGAGCCTCCCCCGAGAAAAGCTACAAAATGTTTCTTACTGCATAAAAACATACAAGATGGTTACTTCAATACAATGTCAAGAATCCCCAAAAAAATTGACAATTTTTTGCTTCAATTCAATGGACGAAGTTTCATAACTCATCCAGTAGTACTCAGCAATATTAGTCATTTTACAAGGCAGCACGGTGGGCTCAGCTGGAAAGCGTTGGCCTCACAGTTCTGAGATCCCAGGTTCCATCCCGGACCCGCCTGCCTGGGTTTCCTCCCACATCCCAAAAACATGCGACATTAATTGGACACTATAAATTGCCCCTAGGTGTGATTGTGAGTGCGACTGCTTGTCTCCATGTGCCCTGCGATTGTCTGGCAACCAGTTCAGGGTGTACTCCGCCTCCTGCCCCTTGACAGCTGGGATAGGCTCCTGTACGCCCCTTGACCATTGTGAGGATAAGCAGCAGTGAAAATGGATGGATGGACGGATGGATGGATAGTCATTTTACCAGGGAATAAAAAAAATATACTCTATACCTGTAAGTACGACTATATTGTCTGTCTCCATGTGTTGCTTCATTTTTGTATGTTACAATATTCATTGCTGAAAGTGTCATAAAACTATCACATGCTGCTTGTTAATCTTTCTATATTCCTTGTGGAACTGATTTATTCATTCTTTTAAATAATACTTTAATCAATGCTTATATATGGGTAAAAAGCGGACAATGAGCATGTACCTGTCATGAAAACCTCTGAGGTCTCAGTGCAGCACCCTGAGGTTTCCCGCCCATCACCGGAGACAGATGAAGCTGCAGAAGGAGGGAAGGAATTGGGCATCGACTTTCTGGGAATTGACGTTGCCAACCTGTGCGCTTCAGGGCTACCTGCCGCGGCCTGGAGGCGCCCGGCAGTTCCGCGCCACTGCTCCCCGGCGCCCTCTGGCAGCCGCGGCTCAGTCTGCAGGTTGAGGGCGGACAGGAGCTCCTTGCGGATGGACTGCAGGGACTCTCCATGGTACCTGCGCGCAAACGGCAACACAACTTCAAAATGATTGATTGGGAAACATTTAAGACATTTAGGTTTAAATCTCAACACAGCGTTCCAACGTGTAAACCCCCCCCCCCCCCCACACACACACACAAAAGTAATCAAAACGCCCCCTTGCAAAAAAGGGAAAACACAACAATGGAGACAGAAAATAAACTATACAAATACAGTTGATTGTAATAAATAGAATGGAAAAGAATAATGAAAAAACACGAAATAAAATACAATACAAAGTATTATTAATTATATAATACAAAAAAATCCATACATAAAACACATGAATGCAATCAAAATACATTGAATAAAACATTTTCTAAAATAAGAATTAAAAATAAAATATAAATGCAATAAACATTATGAATACAAAATAATGATTTCTGTAATAAATAATGATGCATATAAATAAACAAAATAATAAATAAATAATAATAATAAAGTAACAGAAATTTATCCGGTCATCCATTTTCTGAGCCGCTTATCCTCACAAAGGTTGCAGGTGTGCTGAAGCCTATCCCAGCTGTCAAAGGGGCAGGAGGACCCCCGGTCCTCAAAACTGTGAGAGCAACGTTCTAACCTGCTGTTCCACCATCCCGCAATGAAAAATACGAGATAATTTAATATTTGAATGCAGGCTACGAAGTCCAAATAATTGTTCTCATATATTACAAATAATATATAAAAAAAATGTGAAATAAGATGAAACAAGATGAAAGACCAAGCCTCATGTATAAGTTCATAACTTGGGTTGTATATATTTGTAAAATAAATAAATCAAATTTTATGTCAACCATCAAAAGAAATTAAAATACAATATTACGTACTTAATCATTTATTTTAATCTATTAAAAAGTGTATTGGTCTTTTTGTCATTTGGTCATAGCAGATTCTCTGTTTTTCAAAATTCTTTTCAGCTGTTAGATAAAGCAAAGAATCTGCATCCTTTTTATGTCGGTATTGGTCCCATGTTTATATATATTTATTCAGACAACAAGAATACATTTTTGCGCAGAAAAAGTGGAGATCCGGTGTCTCTCGTGAGAAATCTGCAATTTGCGCTTGCGTCAACTCATTTCCTGCACACTCTGTAAAGCACGGGTGGGACACCTGCGGCCCGAAGGAGCCTTCAAGCATCCCGCCTCGCAACTCGAAGAACAAATAACACATCAGGGCGGAATAACCTTCGACCTACCAAGACCTGAAAAGAAATACTACATGGTAGAGTGTGAAGAGCGTCCGAACGGAACGCCGCCTACCTGCCGTTGGAGTCTTGTGTCATGGCGGCTTCTTGCTTGGACGGCTGCAGGACGATCGCAATCACCGCAGAAGAGCACATCAGTGCCGTCATGGCGACAAAGGCAAAGGACATGTCGGGTGTCTGGACGGGTGGAGGGCGGCGGGCGAATATAAGGGCGGCGGCGGCGGCGTGCGACGGTAGGAGCGACCAGACGGGGATGCTGCAACAAGGTATTGTTTGTCAGAGCCTGGGAAAACTGGCTTTTTATCTTCCTGAAGCCCTGCTTGGCCTTGAGATGCTTAACATTGTTGTCCTGTCCCCTGCTCGGTGTGAGAGAGAACATGGAAGATGAGCCTGTACACACACACACACACAAAGTGAGGAAGGTGTAAAACCACCCACGTGCTCTGCAATGCGTGCAGAAACTCCACTCAGAGGCCTGGGCCGGATCAGTTTTGTGGCCCTGTATATTGCCAATCCCTTCTTGACATTAATAAGACAGGATACTAAATTATTTGCTTGGCAAAAAAAAAAAAAAATAATAACTTCCATTCATCCATTTTCTCTTCTCCGCAGGTGGGCTGTGGCCTAACCCAGCTTGACCTCGGCGACCGGAATTTTCTCATTTCGAATTCAATTTGTTGATAAAAAAAAATACACACTGGGAGGAGTCATATCACTTTTTTTTCCATTCAAATTTTTTCCATTCCATCACTCATTGGCCCTCAGACCCATTCATCTATTTTCTTTCACACTTATCCTCACGAGGGTCGCAGAAGGGCTGGAGCCTATCGCAGCTGTCAACGAGCAGGAGGCGGGGGTACACTCGAACTGGTCGCCAGCCAATCGCAGGGCATATAGAGACAAACAGCTGCACTCACAATCACACCTAGGGGCAATTTAGAAAGTCCAATTAATATTGCATGTTTTTGGAATGCGGGAGGGAACCGGAGTGCCCGGAGAAAACCCACGCAAGGCACGGGGAGAACATGCAAACTCCACACAGGTGGATCTGTGATCGAACCCGGGACCTCAGAACTGTGAGGCCAACGCTTTACCAGCTGATCCACCGTGCCGCCGGCTCTTGGACCATTGAAGTCAAATTTTGAGAAGACGAGACAGCTGCAGTCGAGCTTTTGTTAAATACGTTTACAAGAAAAATTTGCCAAAACTTGCTGGCCAATGTCGGCGACGACGTTCCTGTTAACACGGCAATCGATAACTAATCGAGCTGTTAAATAATTTAGCTTTACAATGCCGCTCAAGCAAGACGGCGTTTTTTGATTTCACAACAAGTCCAACAAGCGTGCTAACTACAGTGTAATAAGAACACAAAGAAAAACTACTCACCATTGTGATGACATAATGGAGAGGGAACGAGATGTTTGAAGAGTGATGCCGTCGGTCAACTTGTGGCTGGAAATACATAAAGCGACACTAAAATGGTCACTTCAAATTAGAATGAGAGACAACTTCTGTCTCTTCGCTGTGACTCCATGATTTTTTTTTTTTTTGTGTGGATCAACCCATCACGGATACATTTTACTATTTGAACTGGTTTCAGGGGCTACATTTTACTAGTTGCCAAACATGGCCACCATTATTTATACACATAAAATGCAATTTAAAACGGTTCAAAGGCCCATCTTTAAGCACAAGTGGATCAAATTCGGAAGTTATCAAAAAAAAAAAACAAAAGTCCGTCTTTGATTTCTTCTGTGAAGATGAAAAAATGGACACCAAAGTGGCGGCCTTTACCAAAACGGCAAGTCTTCCGCAGACTTTTTGTTGGTCTAAGCAAGATCACATATTTGTCCATGACAATTGCACCTTGTTTTTATGGTTCAGTAAAAAATACTTTTACAGTAGATTGCAGATGGAACATCACAATCAAATACAGGGTCTTTGAAACGATGACTGAAGTTATTTTTACTACAGAAATGACACAAACAAAATCTGCTACAAAATAAAAATGTTTGGTAATACAGCGCCCAATCAAGGGGACTACCGAATACCGACGTGTCGTTGCATTGTTTACAAAGGAATTGTCTTTGACATCATTATCAAGCATCCCACCCAGATTAGCTACCAGCAAGCAAAAACTAGTAAAGTGGGGGGGGGGGGGGGGGGCTCTACAGCTGTGCCATTGTCACCGAAGAAATGGCCGCTTCCATGAGGTTTTGGGCGTGGCGTTTGAAAACTTTGTAGGTTATGGAAGTAGATTCGTGCCAACAGGATTTGAATTTGAAATATAGTGATCACATTTTCAATAGTTGTATTTCAGTGTAACTTTTCAATGTTAACAATTCAACTGGCTACATATATTCATCCATTTTCTTTGCCACTTATCCTCACGAGGGTTGCAGGGAGTGCTGGGGCCAATCCCAGCTATCAACGGGCAGGAGGCGGGGTTACACCCTGAACTGGTTGCCAGCCAATCACAGGGCACATAGAGACAAACAACAGTGGCACGCACAATCACACCTACGGGCAATTTAGAGGGTCCAATTAATGTTGCATGTTTTTGGGATGTCGGAGGAAACCGGAGTGCCCGGAGAAACCCCACGCAGGCACGTGAAGAACATGTAAATTCCGCACATGCGGGGCCTGGATCGAACCAGGGTCCTCAGAACTGTGAGGCCAACGCTTTACCAGCTGATCCAGCGAGTCGCCTGGCTACAATTCGCTGTCTAAAATTCACCGTCTGTGCCACCACTTCAGGTCAGAACCGAACAACCAGCCAATCCAGTTACGCTTTTTGACGTCACGTGACTAGGAAAGCGTAAATGCGATTGGCTGGGTGTTCTACCTGGTGGCAGACGGTGAATTTTAGACAGCAAATTGTAGCAACTATTAAGAATGTGGTCACATTACATTTCAAATTCAAATTACGGTGGCAATAATGTACTTCCATAGTAGGTCCACTTATGCGAGACATATATAGCAAATTCCATCTTTCCTAAAGATGGCCTCTCGGAGCAGATGTCAATTTTTCACCAGAATGAAAAATACCTGGCCACATATGGAGTGTGGGAAAGCCCTCAAAACGGCCATTTATTTAGTCTTTCTTTGGCAAAGAGGACCTTCGCACCATGTTATGGGCCAGAACCAGAGGATGGAATTCTGAGTCCAAATGATTCTTTGCGTGTTTACAGACAGTCGAGCCGTCAGCGAGAGTGAGCGCATGGCACACAGGAAGCAGCCGTCAGGGAGATATGACATCTGGTTGGGGCACGCCCAGAACTATGAACTTTAGCCAGTCTTTGGAGCATTTGCCACATCGATTTAAAAAAAAAATGCATCGTATGTTTTGGATGCATTCAGAAAATAAAAGCCCATCGCACAAATTCCGCAATATTGGATGAGTTTGAGACGCTCGGTGGAATAACATGAAAGGCGAAAACCTGCACTGATAAATATTGTAACAATATTATTGCCCCTATGCAGGTGACATTCAAGGACGGCATGTGGAGGGAAGAAATAGAACACCTGGCTGTGCGATGCTAATATCTGACAGCAGGGAGAGCCAACAAAAATAAATGATGATAAAAAAAAAAATAAAAAAATAAAAATCTGGTCAGTGTTGCCAAAAATACATTGTTGATTTAATGATGCAGGTTGGGAGGTCAAATTCCTCAGCGGAGCCACACACAGATTATGTAGCGAAATTTCCACGCAAGATATCCGACCGCACCTGCGCGATGTAGCAACCTGTGTGGGAAGTTAATGTCGCAGAAAAACTTTTGTGGATTGAGGGAAAGAATGTCGCCGAAAATGTGCTACCTCTTAAGGGCAACTTTATTATTATTTTTTTTTTTACAAATGCATCATGCGCGGGTATAATTTCAAATTTCTTCAGTCGAGTGGGATACAGTAATACGACTTAGTCGTTTACAGTTGCCTATAGATGTCATACGATGGCAGCAAAGCACTACTTTTCTATTATACACCCCAAAAGCTGTGAAAATCCTCCTCTTACTTCAACATAGTTCCGTGGCACCAAGATCCCTTTTGTATTAGACAGGGCTTTGGCAATACCTTGCGGCATTTTAGGGCCTTTCAGACCACAAAAACGTTCTAAATAAAATCTGTGAATAGGTAAAATTGCGAGTAACCAATTACAAGTAGTCAAAGGAACACTGTACACACATAGTGACAATTGGGTCAAATATGTGCATTTTTCCATGAATACAAGAACAAACGTACGTTCAATCCAATATCCTGCATCCCAAATTGTGAGCAAATGTTGAGGATGAGAGTCGCGTCCAAATATATCATCACTTTACAATACAAAGGGGATTATTTTATGCGCATTTCAACGAGCACAAAGCAAAAAGGGAGTCATTTTAATAATGCAACCTCAATAATGTTGTTATTAACAGGGGAAGGCTGGCAGGGAAATTAATTCAGGTGCATGTGTTAGAAATTTGTTTTTTTTTTTTTTAAAGTACAGCTCTTGTGCAGGTGCACTCAATGATGTGAAGCATATAACCCATAATCAGAATAATTTTGATTGACCCAATATGTTAAAACACAATGAATTTGTCTCATGTAGTTGGGGCAACTCTAGTATGACAACAAACTATGACAAAATCTACATTAAGCAAAGGAATTTTGGAAAAATCGTCACCGTTCATAGGGACTTTTTATTCGTAATGTAGCCGGAATTGTAATGGGCATGTAGAAGCCATTTTAAGAAATATTAAAAATTAATATATAACCATGACATATTAAAAGCTGTATTTTAAACATTTGAAATTCATAATTGACTACTAACAATTATTTTCAAAAGCAGGTAGATCAGAATTGGTAAATTTATAGCAGTTAGTACCGTTCTAGATTATGCTACAATTTATTTTTATGGTGGTGTTCAGTCTTATTTATGAGTAATTTCAGTGTATATATTTTTCATGAGTTTTTTTAGTTTGATGGCATGTCAGATTTTTCCAATATTAAATATGTGCCTTGGTTTAATAAAGGTTTTAAAAAAAAAAAATCTTTCAGTTGTTGTCATTGTAAAGGTGTGATCACAATAACAGCTGCTGGCCTTTATCGGAAGCTTGATCCGGTGCGCGCAGCAAATTTTTAATCCTAATCCACTCGCATCCATTTTTTTTTTCCTCATTCAAGCAAACGTGAGACACTCGGAAACGCTATTGGCGTCGGCGATAGCGGTTCCACGGGAAGGGGAGGAATCCGCGCGCAGCTGGGTTGAGAAGATGGACGAAATGTTGCTGTGAGAATGTCAGGAGGATTCAGACCGATCTGTTTAAGACAGGTAAAATCGACGTTCTTTTCATTAAATTATGAATTTTGTCATTGTAGAATGCTAAAAATTCCGTTTGGGTCAAAGGCTAAAAATGGGGTCCGATTGTTGAAAGTAAAGTAACCATCGTTTTTTTTTAGTTGGACAATCTATAAAAATTCTAATAATATCTTGGAACAGGGAAAAAAAAGTCCAAAGAATTATGGGTTGCGGCGTGCAGAAGCCACGCCGCAAGCAAAGTGACACAGGTGACAAAAACTTCACTTTTTCTTGTAAAATTAAGTTTTTCCATCATCAGGTTTTCAAAAATAATCACGTCCACTTGTGTTATTTCCATATTTTGCAGTGAGCATTTGCGTTCCAGGTAAATGTGATTTCTTTCCATCACATCTGTTGTTAAGATAAACATGTTTGATATGAAATTTGACTCCACTTTACACGCTCTGCGAAGCTGCTACAGGTGAGCGTTTCGGCCAAATAATCAACCGGACCGCCTCGGATCCTTGCTTTTAAAACTTTTTTCATTTAAATTGTAGCAATCAGAGCGGCCGTGTTGATCCAACGCTGGTACCGTCAGTACGTCGCCCGGCTGGAGATGAGGCGCAGATGCACGTGGAACATCTTCCAGTCCATAGAATACGCCGGAGAGCAAGACCAGAACAAGGTGAGGTCGGAACAAATCTTACGGGAAGCCATTTCTGTGTGAAACCCAAACCATGGCGGTTTCCCAACAAAATTACACAATTAAAGGTGACCACTGCTAATCCCTGTTATGTTGAAAGCGATGGTGACCGTCTGGCAACTATTTTACACATCGTACACATTAATGCCTTGCCAGCAGTCGGGTTTACAGTCCACCGCTTGGTCTTTCCACTTTGCAGCTTTACAATTTCTTTGGCTTCTTGATGGACCACTTCACCCCGCCCAGCGGCGAGCGTAAGTCTCCAGACGATCGCAGTCGCCTTATCTAGCGCAACTGCAACTTTCTCTTACAACACAGGACCGCCTCCCATCTGTTGAACCTTTCGATTCAGGAAGCCCAATATCGCCCGTCTTCCGTGAGAACGACACCTGCCGCGATACGGAAGGGGAGCGATACATTTGCCGCTGGGCCGTCGAGGTGCCCGACGGTTACACGGGCCCGCGGCTGACCTTTCCCATGACATTCTGTGGCGTGTCCAAGCTGGTGGAGGCGTTCAAGCAGAGACAAGTAGGCAATGGCAACACAAAGTGGGCATAAAGAAATTGGGAAGGACAAAAATAAGGCCACAATGTGATGCTTTGACTGACCTTTTCTCCAACCAGTAGAAGCTACATGCGTGCTACGTTCTGCAGCTTCTTGGGGAGACTTGGAGACTGCTACAAATTCTCCCAAATATCAACCATATCTCCTTCTGCCATACCAGAGAGATAACCATATGCGGTAAGTAGGGGGAAAACTTTACAATAACAATGTTGAGTGACCTCACCAAGGGCCATTTGCGTTTCTCCATCCATTCTTTGTTAGCAGCGGCACCTTATCTTGTCACTGGAGAACCATCGAACTAATCATCTTCTTTTCCTTTCGGCTTGTCGCCACAGCGTGTTATCTTTTTCCATCCAAGCCTATCTTCCTCTTTAACACCCACTGTCCTCATGTCTTCCCTCACAACAGCCATCAACCTTTTCTTTGGTCTTCCTCTCCCTCTTTTGCCTGGCAGCTCCATCCTCAGCACCCTTCTACCAATATACTCACTCTCTCGCCTCTGGACATGTCCAAACCATCGAAGTCTGCTCTCTCCAACCTTGTCTCCAAAACATCTAACTTTGGCTGTCCCACTAAGGATCTAATTACTAATCCTATCCAACCTGCTCACACCGAGCGAGAACCTCAACATCTTCATTTCTGCCACCTCCAGTTCTGCTTCCTGTTGTTTCTTCAGTGCCACGGTCTGTAATCCGTACATCATGGTCGGCCTCACCACTGTCTTATAGACTTTGCCCTTCATCCTGGCGGATATTCTTCTGTCACATAGAACACCAGACACCTTCCGCCAACTGTTCCACCCCGCTTGGCCCCGTTTCTTCACTTCCTTACCACACTCTTCATTGCTCTGTATTGTTGACCCCAAGTATTTGAAGTCGTCCGCCCTCGCTATCTCGTCTCCCTGGAGCTTCACTCCTCCTCCTACGCCCCTCACATTCACGCACATATATTTTGTTTTACTTCGGCTAATCTTCATTCCTCTCCTTTCCAGTGCGTGCCTCCATCTTTCTAATTGTTCCTCCGCCTGCTCCCTGCTTTCACTGCAGATAACAATATCATCTGCGAACATTATGGTCCAAGGGGATTCCAGCCTAACCTCATCTGTCAGCTTCTCCATTACTACCAAAAACAGGAAGGGGCTCAGCGCGGATCCCTGATGCAATCCCATCTCCACCTTAAATTCTTCTGACACACCTACGGCACATCTCACTGCTGTTCTGCTGCCCTCATACATGTCCTGTACTATTCCAACATATTTCTCCGCCACACCAGACTCGCGCATGCAGTACCACAGTTCCTCTCTTGGCACTCTGTCATAGGCTCTCTCTCCAGGTCTACAAAGACATAATGGAGCTCCTGCTGACCTTCTCTGTACTTTTCCACGAGCATCCTCAAGGCAAATAATGCATCTGTGGTACTCTAGAACCACCGAAGCAAAGTTGAAATCTTTCTCGTATATTTGACAACACAGAGAAGAGTATCATAAATAACGCCGCAGAGAAGCATCACAGTCAAGAGCCACAGAGTAACATTCACCGCCATTGACGCCCTTTGACGTCAGTCATCCATGTTATCAGGGAAGGCTGGCAGTGATTAATCAAATACGACTACCGCAAGTGAAAAAAAGGATGCCTTTTTGTTTAGTACCTTTAGGCCTAAAAACTATTCAGAGGGGGACCTCACCCGCCGTGGTGCTTGGACCCTAATTATGTACAATGAAAGCTGCAAGTACACTCACTGCAGACATTGTTTGCATTCACAGGGGATTTACATGGCCACCTTGAAGATCTACTGCTGATATTCTACAAGGTACTTGCATACATCAACCAGTCAACTGTACGTTGTCTGACAAACGCCTTTGAATATCTTCAGAACGGATTGCCTTCCTCTGAGAAACCATACGTATTCAACGGCGATTTTGTGGATCGAGGCAAAAACTCGTTAGAGATCCTGCTCATCCTGTTCGGGTTCCTGCTGGTCTACCCCAACAACATCCATCTGAATAGGGGCAATCATGAGGACCACATTGTGAACCTGAGGTACAATGGTAACGTCAAGGTCTTTTTTTTTTTTGCTAAATTCATACTTCAGTCAACGTCACTGACTAGAATTATTCTGTTGGTGTTCTTCGAGGTATGGATTCACCAAAGAAGTTGTGGGAAAATACAGGGTACGTTTGATTAATTCATTTTCATTGGAACAAACAGAGGTCATTCATACAAGTAAATTTAAAAGAAATGAAGAGAACATGAACACATGTCCCAATTCAGCAGTTTGCATGTGCAGAGGGAGTAGGAGAAGTAAAAAAAAACCCAAAATCCTCATCCATTAGGTGTTGAGATTATGTTGCTTTCATCTCAACGTGCAACATTAAAACTGCCAACTCGCGGAAATACTCAATTACAAGTCAAGGTTAGGATTTTTTTTCATCAAGTGAGGAGGTCTATTTAGGAAGGGGTTGTTGGGTGGTCTCTGTAGAAGAGGGCCTGTGATTGCAGAACAAGAGTTACACGAGCCAGACTAGCCAAGGAGGGAGGAGAAAACAAGGTCAGTGAAAAATGAAGCACATTTCTTGTTCCAAAATTAAACCGATTCATCCTTGTTCCGTGCTCCTCTGGGCCCTGAAAAAGTAAAAATCACCTTGGTAGGTTTGAGAGAGTGCATCGCTGATCCCAAAAAAAAAAAAAAAAAAAAAAAAGCATAATAATCACAATGCTAGATCTAGGCCGGACAAAACAGAGAAACCACCTCTGACCACCGTAGTCTGATGCTTACATTAAGGACTGGGTTGCAGGTACATGGCAAAAAGATCCTGAAGCTCCTTCAGAAGATCTTCAGCTCACTGCCTCTAGCAACCATGGTGGATCACAAAGTCTTGATTGTGCACGGAGGCATCTCTGAATCCACAGACCTTAACGTGATAGCCAGACTGGACAGACACAAAGTAAGGCTGCCCAGCAATATCTAACTAATTGGGAAGTTTCAGAGATTGTCGGTGCTGATCTAAGCGTGTTTTTGGCCAGTATGTCTCAACCCTGAAGCCTCCCAAGCAAAGCTTTCACACCACCAACAGTAGGATGGCGGACTCTGACGGTCTGGTGGAAAGTCGACCTCGACTTCGTTCCCTGCCAATCCAGAGCCCGACTTCAACCAGAAGGCACGATTTCCCACGTCGCTCACTCCAACACCCGCCCGTGAGTGAGCAACTCTACTGGTCAGTGGAAAAGGAGCTGAGGAAGAGGCGCAAACAGGCAGGTTTTGACCAGTCGTATGGAGATATGAAGATGTCCGCCTCCGACCAAAACCTGGACACTGGAACAGATAACCATGAGTGGAAACAAGTGAGAACAAATCCTACCTAAGGTTCATGTTTTGGTGGTTTGCCTGACAGAAAATCTTTAAACCAGATAGTGGACATATTGTGGAGCGACCCGATGCCCCAGAATGGCTGCATCCCCAATAAGTTGCGAGGCGGCGGCTGCTACTGGGGTCCAGATGTCACAAAGAATGTTCTCGGACGCCACGACCTGCAGCTCCTCATCCGTTCGCACGAGTGCAAACAAGACGGCTACGAGTTCTGCCACGATCGTCGGGTGAGCGTGCCGCAGGAAAAACATCGACAATTAAGTCTAAGACTGAACACAGAACTTCTCCATGCAGGTTCTGACCATATTCTCAGCTTCCAACTACTACGAAGTGGGCAGTAACAGAGGAGCCTACATCAGGATGGGCCCCAATCTAAACCCTCACCTGGTTCAGTATCAAGCCAGCAGCACGTGCATAGATCTGACACTGCGACAAAGGTATCATGGACTACACTTCTTCAGGAAGAATTGTGGTGATTCCTTGCGCCAAGACTGTCTGCTCCGTCAGAAACCAAAGACAAAATAGGCACTCACTGTTGTGTAGACCTTTGCTAAGCACTAAGATACATCATTTAGATCCAAACCAAACATCTATTGCTCTCCAGCGAGAAGACATGATAAGATACTTTGGTGATCAGGTCTTGGCTCCATTTTGCTAACAGCCTGCCTTTAATAATCATATCGTCAGTGTCAGCTGGACAGAGAGGTCGGCCTTGCAAGCGCTGCGGCAACAACTCTTTGTCCATAAGTCAGATCTCATCAGCGCCTTCAAAAAGTTTGATCCCGACAGCACAGGTACTAAGATGGAAAGGGAAGTTTCACTATCTTATAAGCAACCATGTGCTAGGTCAACACCACCCGGTGGCAGCGTCATTGCATATCAGCTCTGCTGCGTCACCAGGTCTGATCTCCACGAAGGACTGGGCCAGTGCCACAGAGAGCATTCTGAAGCTGGGTCTACCCTGGAGGGTCCTGCGGCCTCAGCTGGTCAGCGGTACCCAGCAAGGCATGGTGGAATACCGGCAATGGATCGGGGAGCTCTCCCTGAGAGAGCCTCACCTGGAGGTGCCACTTGAGCATTCATTAAGATTAATTTTTTTTTTTTTGTCACGTGCCATGTTTGGCGTGAAACCAACAAGTAAACAGCATTGGCATGCAGGTTATTGGGTGAGTTAGCTGCCTTGATCAAGGGCATTTGAGCAGTAAGGGCCTTTTCTGGTTGAGCGGTATTAAACCTGTGGTCCTGAGGTCAGAGGCCCCAACTTTTCATATTTTATGGTCTTTTCGTCATTTCGCAATCAAAAGGATTTCATTATCTTCCTGACAGATCTCAGACACCAGCATCCTGGAGATCATGTACAAGAACCATTCCAACCTTGAAACCATCTTCCGGATTATAGACACAGATCACTCAGGTCCGCGAGACTCAGTAAAGCACAACTCGATTTAATTTCGGCAAATAACCTCGTCTCACTCACCTTGCAGGTCTAATCTCACTGGACGAATTCTGTCAGACCTGGAAACTGTTGAGCTCTCACCTCAAGATGGAGATCAGCGACAAAACCGTAGCAGACTTGGCCCAGAGCATCGACTTTAACAAGGACGGGGTCATCGATATCAATGAATTCATGGAGGCGTTCCGCTTAGTGGGCATTTCAGGACACAAGTAGACATGGGGTGGTGGCCTCAACGTAAATGTTTGAGCCGAGTATACCTGAAAACTTTGGAGGACGCATTTGATGGACATTACAAGGGACACTGATGCAAGCCTTACAGTCTGGACCACCCCCCCCCGGCCCCCTTCTTGTTTTTAACTGACTTTGTTCAACTGGGTCCACTCTGTCTTTTAGTCATGTGCATATGGATTTCGAACAGTTACTGGACAGTATTTTTAAAAAAACTTAACAGTGGTGTCAACAGCTTTATGATGTTATGAAGGGCATTAAATAAATTAGTTCGCACATGTTAATCCCTCACCTACTATTTCTCATTTGAATATTTAGGGTTAAAGGGTTTTTTTTTCCCCCCATCTAAAAAATTTCAGCAATTATAGTTTTACTAGTTTATCAGCATTGGTTAGCGATAAGACCGAGACTTGCATGATTAGCGTTACGTCAGAAACTGAGGATCAAGCAAACTGTTTTCTATGTTCTTGTATGCAAGACAACAGAATACATCCATCCATCCATCCATCTTCTTTGCTGCTTATCCTCACCAGGGACGGGGGGAGTACTGGAGCCTATCCCAGGTGTCAACGGGCCACCCGCCTGTGTGGAGTTTGCTTGTTCTCCATGTGCCTGCGTGGGCTTCCTCCAAGCACTCCGGTTTCCTCCCCCATCCCAAAAACATGTGACATTAATTGGACACTAAACTGCCCCTCGGTGTGATTGTGAGTGCGACTCTTTGTCTCTGTGCCCTGCGATTGGCTGGCAACCAGTTCAGGGTGTATCCCACCTCCTCCCCGAAGACAGCTGGGATAGGCTCCAGCACTCCGCGCGACCCTCGCGAGGATAAGCGGCAAAGAAAATGGATGGATGCTACTTGCGTGTCCAGTTAACCTCTGACACTAAATTAGCAAATGGTGCTGCTCCTTTTTCAATTCACTTCACTCTAGCTAGGATAGCTAAACCTGCCTGGTAACTCAAATTTTGGCTCAAAACACAGTGCAAAAAGCTTGTAACTCGAAACACTTGACAACTTGAGGCACTCATAAGTCAAGGTACCACTGTACAGTATTCATGGACGAGTAAAGTTTCACCAAACAGCAACAGACAAAATGAACTCCTGAGAATCGAGCATACATAACAGACCTTTGGTAAGTGTCATCCCCGCATGAATAAATAATCTCTTTGCAAGCCGCTTAATTGATTCTGTTGCCATCTGTCGTTCACCGGCAGAGGGACGCCAATCCGCCCCGACGTGAATCCTATCAAGTCAAGCCCTGCTTAGATGAGATGTTGGAAAAAAGCTCACCTGAGGAGGCAAACACGGCGGGTGTGAGCCGCCCGAAAGCATCGCATTGTACCGTATTCACCAATAAAGATGCAATGACACTGCGCATTTCGTGGTTCCAGTTAAAATTACATTTTAATAACGTTCTAGTGGCATATAAAAACAATACAAAGATGTATGTACAAATGTGTTTGAAGTCTCATATCCATAATCTGACTTTACATGGAGGGCGAAGGATATTATTTTGCACCTGTAAACTTTCTGTTATCAATTCAGAAAGTACAGATTAGTCCGTCCGTCACTGGGAAACACATTTAAAGCATCATGCTGACAAACATGCATCAGAGGATGGATATTGAGATTGTGAGCGCGTCGGGTGTGTGTGTGGGCGTGCCAGTCATCTCAACTGAGGATGCCGCCTCGTACGTGTCCGCTGTCGCTCAGGCCGTGCTCGATGAGTTTGATGTCCTCCAGGTCGTCTTTAATCACGCTGATTAGGTGACTCAAGCCGTCCTGCTGCTGCTTTAGGTGCTAAATGAGAAGGTGTGCAAACACATTTTGTTGACCTATCTACTCCATTTTTTTTAAAACACATTCTTACTGAAACAATTTACTTGTCGGATTTCACGAAGGAGGTCCGCGTCAACATTGTAGCGCTCCTCCGATCGCACGGCACCAAAGTGGTTCTGCATGCGGATTTGGGACATCAGCTCATTCAAGCGACCCTAAGGCAGGAAACATCAAAACCGTGCCTAAACTTGAAATAAAACATTGGATGAACGCACATATATGTTTGGCACAATTTTTAAGCCGGATGCCCTTCCTGACGCAACCCTTCTCAGGGAGTGGCACTGGGGCGACCCCGAAAGGGACAAGCCGAAAGAAACTTACTTTTTTTTTTTTTTTATTTTTACACACAAATGCACACCTCATTTGTCCCATGAAAACAGTCTACCGTTATTTCCGGCCTTTAAACCGCAACTTTTTTCCACACGCTTTCAACCCCGCGGCTTATGCTGTGATGTGGCTAATTTGGGCCATTTTTTCTAGCGGCCGCAAGTGGGCACTCGAGCGGAAAAGGTAAGAGTGAGACCAGTGGAATATATGTGCCGAGGAAGTGACTTTTACCGGGATGTTTTTTCTTTTTTTTTTTTTTAACTGGCCCATTTAGCGCTGTGCTAGCGTGTTGCTGGTGTGTTACTGCCGTGTCTCAGTGATTTTTACCCGTATGTTTTTTTTTTTTACCGGCTGTGTTAGTGCTGTGCTACCGTGTAGCTGCCGGGGTTGTTTGTTGTTTTTTAGCAGTATGTTTTGGTTTTTTTTAACCAGTCCTATCCGTGCTACCTTGTTGTTGCTATGTTAAGATAAGGTATTAAAACTTAGAAAAGTCTTTGTAAACCGTCTCTCTTTGTAAATATCTCGTGTTTCAATGTGGGCACTTGCATTTTTTACACAGGTACGGCTTATGTTTGTACCAAATGGTATTTGCTTTACAAATGTACTGGGTGAGATTTATAATCCGGTGCGCTTTGCAGGCTGGAAATTACGGTGCTCATCTCCCGCATATTTGCTCTACATGTGTATGTAGTGCTAATGATTAGGAGAAAAAAAAATGTAAAGAAAAAACAGGAGGCCAAAACCAGTGTTGGATTCAGCACATCAAAATCATTATAAAAAGTCTTATACAATAAATATGCTATTGATCAGTGTTACCTTTGTGTTGTATTAAAATATTTGCAAACCTCTGCTTTTACTTTAAAGCAATTGTCAATCTCCCCTGCATTTTTTTTGGAAGACATTACAGACTAAGCAGTCACTGAATCAATCAATTTAGGTTTGTGCATTTTCTGTACTGTCAATTTGAAATAACGTTTTACTTCAAGATCTGATCTTAAAAAAATATTTAGTAAAATAGTTGCAGAAACATGAGACAGATTTATTTGTTCCTCTTGTGCTATTAAAAAAAGTCAAACTGTTAGTCTACTCACCTTGAACTGCGTGGGGGCATTGAGTTCCGACTGAATGGTGTCCAGCTGCACCCGAAGGTGCTCCTCATCCACCTGGATGGCGTACCCACTTTTCCTCTGGATCTCCTGTTTGATCAGCACCTGTGGACAAAGAATGGAGGGATCATGACAAGAGTAGGGGAAGGGAAACGTGATGTCGGACAGGGCGGCGGCAGCGGCACGTGCCTGCAACACGCGGTGTGAGAGGTCCATCAGCTTCCTCTTGTATTGGGCGATCTTGGCCACAGTTGTCGCCTGGTTCTTCTGGAGCTCGCTGATGTCGTTGGAGACTATCTGCAAAGTCCGCAGGTTCATCAGTGCACCCATCATGACTTAATGGCACAACGGCTTGTGGAATATAGTTCTTCTTCATCCCTTATCTATACATTCCTTTCACCGATTGCCCGCCAGTGTTCAAACTGAGGCACCACAAAACTGAAATTACTTGTCAAAGACTACATTTAAGTGAAACGTGTGTCAAGGAAAAAATGCCGTTGGGTGTTAATATCTCGGTAATAACAAGTAGTTACTTCAAAACGTGTCATGTTTGATTAAAACTTGCTACAGGTTTTTGTTTCTAACCAATATTAGATTAAAATAGAACATTTGCAAGTTCCGAGATCCAATGGCATCTTCTTGCAATCTGAGGGATGAAAGTAGTTGTACTGTATCTAACAAAAGTTATATTGATGCATGCCTAGTAATTACACTTTAAACCAGTTTATTTATTTAAATTTTGTTATTTTTTTTTACACTGGATTATTCCTTTGTTGAAAGGAGGGGTAGAACAGATTAATAGAATTTCAATTCATTTCAATGGGGAACACTTATAGCGTAATTTCTCGAAAATAATGCGCAATTTTTTCCCCAAAATATTTTTAAAAAGTCAATAGAGCGCATTATATTTAGGTACGGATGAAAATGAAAAAAATACAATCACACTGTATAGTCGCATACAGGTTCATAGAGTGGTAAAAAAAAGGTATACATATAAATTTCAAAATTATATATGATATTTAATGTCTTATGTTACACATTTTGTTGCTACTGCACCAAACATCAGAAATGACTGCCCGTGAGTTTATCTTAACTTAAACTTAAATAAAAGTACAACTCTAGCAAAATAGAAATACAGATAATTCCTATTTTTTTGAGCATATGGATTGTAGCAAATTGGTGGTGTGCATTGTTCATTGGTAGAAGGGTTTTCCTGATTTTTTTAGGTCAACTTTGGGGGTGCGCATTATACTCAAGAAATTACGATATCTGTGTCAACTGACTGAGTTACGAGTTTGGTGACGGAACAAACTGAACTCAAAAATCAAGGTACCACGATACTGCAAGCCACTTTACTGAGCATCGAGTAAACCATGTTTACATTAAACGCTTGTTGTATTTTACATCAGTAGCTTGTACATCAAGTGTGTTTGTTGACTTACGTCAACTCGGGTCTGATGCTGTTTGGTCATCTGCTCCTGGATTTGAAGTCGACGAAGCAACTCTTTAAAACCCACCATGGGGACTGGGATCAACCTGGGCAAGAACCAGGTGGAGGTTTAAAACTGCGGGTCATGAAAGAGTGCAAACAGCCGCAAACATACTCACTTCTCTGGGTCAGGGTTGTCCACCTTGGCCTGCTCCCAGATAATGGGGTCCACCCCTGGTGAGGTCAAGCGGGCATCTTTTGAGTCACTGCAGAACCAACGGGCGGGAATGAGGCGCACGCACGCTCACCTGCTGGGGCGTTCTGGAGAAGCTGCTTGAGCTGCGCCGGTGAGAGCTCGGTGCGCGTGACCGACATGGCCACGCCCAGCTGCGTGAGCTGCACCTTGATGTTGGCCTGCTCCAAGTACGTGAAGAGCGTGGAGGCGGGGATGCGCTTGGACGTGCCGTTCGGGGAGCGCTCCACCACGTAAATGATCACCTCTGTCCTGAGAGCGGAACAAAATTCAGCTTTTATTTATCCCGCAATGAGCAGATACGAAAAATTGTAAACATTTTTCTTTACATTTTAAGGCCATATCACAATGCTGTTTTTCATACTGTATATGTGTATGTTTTATATACACGTGAGACGTACTGGTCGTTGGGCAGGGACTTGACGCCGTCCACATTGACGCTCAACGTCTGGTTGCTTCCTAGAACTTTATGCAGCGACTCCACGAGCGGCTGCTGCTGCGCTCGCACGTCCATCTCCTTCTTGTTGAGGACCAAGACCACCAGGCCGTCCTCATCCTTGCTGACCGGCACGCAGCTGTAGCCCACAGCCTGGTGAGCACAATATACGGTCAACCTCCATTTATTCACGATTCCCATATTCACCTATATGCAATTTTTTTTCCTGTAGAAACTCTGCAGCTATCTGTAATTCCCTCACATCCCAACAAAACCCACAGCCTACTGAACTGATAAGGGTTATTTGGGGTTCAAAAATGTATATACACTGTAATTTCCGGCCTAAATGCCGCAACTTTTTTCCACACTTTCAACCCTGCGGTTTATGCGGCGCTAACGTTAGCGCAGCGCGAGCGTTAGCGTACCTGGTTATAAGCCTCGGTACACACAAATAGTTTAACGCCAGCGCCGCGCTAATGCTAGCACCGCGCTTCTCCGTTAAACTCTGTGTACCGAGGATTATTACCAGGTGCACAATGTAGGCCGGGAATTACGGTAAATGAATTAAAAAGTGCGTTTTAATAATTGTGTTTTTCAAGAGAAAGAAAACATTTTTATACGGTCAATTGAGTTCAATTGAACCCAAAGGATTCGTTAGGTCAGTCTTGGGTTCAGCAGGTCAGTGTACACTCACTCATGCACGCACACACTTCCTGTTCCGAAGAAAGCGCTTGAGGTACTTGTCCTGTTTATCTTTGGGAGGAATCCTTTTCGAGGATGATAGACAAACGCAGAAACGAAAGGAATCGACTGTTGCAAAAGCTGCTACTTTCTTAACTTGTATCTGTCTACCAGGAATGTAACACGAATGCCTTCAATGTCCTTTTCTGTGCACATTTAGTCTTTTAGCTTAATTTTTGCACATGCACTTTCACACACTATTATTGTTGCTTTACTCTGCTGTCTGGAGCTTGATGAACAACTACAAATGGGAATCTGCTCTCAATTTCCTTACCAGGATAAATAAAGAATTCAAAAAATTAGTCAAATAGAAGCACGGCATTTGTCAAAGTAAAGTTCCACATTTCTGTTTACGGTAAACATTTTTTTTTAATTGACTGTGGCTAACTCGCCATTACCTTGAACCTGCAGAAGGGGTTTTCCTGGTTGAAGTCTACAGGGGGGTTGTTGTTGCTGAAGTAGCCCTTGCCCGTGCCCCAGTAGGCCTGCAGCTGGTTCCATTTGGCCAGAATGGAGTCGCGCTCGTCCCCCAGCAGAGTGGGCGCCGACAAAGCCGTCACCTGCTGGTACAGCTGATTGGGCTGAGCCTGCTGCTGGGCAGGCTGACCAAACAAGCCTCCTGGTAATGCAGCATACCAGAGTACTGCTTTACTCGTAGTATTAAGACATACAAGTGTAAAAAAAGTTCATCAGCGTAATATTAAAGTAAAACTACCCTAATTCCCGGCTTACAGAGCGCACCTGCTTATCAGCCTCACAGAGTACATTTTTAAAGGAAATACCATTTGGTACGTACATACGCCGCAGCTGTGTAAACGCTGCAAGTGCCTACATTGAAACACGAGATATTTACAAAGAAAGACGGTACACAGAATGAGTTTAACGCTAGTGCAGCGCTAGCGCCACGCTAATGCTAGCGCTAACAGGGCGGGTTAAAATAAAACTTACCGGCAAATATCACTGAGACACGCCAGTAACACAGCAGCAACACGCTAGTACAGTGCTAATGCTAGCGCAGCATTAACAAGGCCAGTAAAAGTCACTTCCTTGGCACATATATTTCACCCGTCTTATTCTTACTTTTTCCACTCGACTGCCCCTTGCGGCCGTGAGAAAAAAAAATTCACAAATTAGCCGCATCACCGCATAAAGCGCAGGGTTGAAAGCGTGTGAAAGTCACGGCTTGTAGGCTGGATATTACCATATTCATTCTTTGCAAAGAGCCTTTTACTCTTCATTATGCTTTAGGATAAATGCTGTTTGCATTAGTATGTGTCGTGCCATTTATATTCAGTTTTTGTTGAGCTTTTAAATCTTACAGTCAGTTCTCATTAGAAATCACCCAACAGCTCGAGCGGAAGCAGCTAAAATAATAACTAACAAATGAATGAGTGTAGCAAGTAGAAAATGACCGACAGAACTTTCAAAGAGTTTTTTAGGTTTAATTTTTTGGTTTATTGCGTGCTGCGACAGCACAGTGTTGGAGTGGTTAGCAGGTCCACCTCACAATTATAAGGTTAAAGGTTTGACTTCATCAGCGGAGTTTGCATGTTCTGCCTTGCTTGTGGTTGTCTGCAGGTGCGCCATCATCCTTTGCTTTTTTGTTAACTAAAGCGACACATGGCTGCAACTTACCCTGCTGCTGCTGAGTGGGCTGGAGATTGAAGCCACCAAACCCACCCAGACTGGTTGTTCCCAGTCCAGTTCCAAACCCAGTGGTGCCGGCGGCTGTTCCGGCACCGAGGCCGGAAGTGAAACCGAAGCCTTTGTTCTGTGTGGCCCCAAAGAGGCTCCCTAAGAACATGAAGAACGGCGAGAGCAGATGTGTCAGTCAGGGTTTCACTTCAAAACTGTGAAAACCACATCACACTGAACGCATTGAATTTACGTTTTAACACGTTGGCCACAATAAGGAGACACATTTCCTCAAAGAAGAGACACAAAAACAGGTTAAAGGAGTCAAATGGAGACTGTGGCGCACAAAACTGTCGTGTCCAAACTAAGATGACATTAGCAGGCGTGTTTCGTATTGGTTATTTGTAGCTCTGTATGCTCAAACGTTAACAATGAAAACGCTTGACTTGAATCCTTTAGATGCTTGCCGAGCCAGTCTCGTGCAATTTGTTCTTGTCACGGATGATGACACCTTTTGTATTTCGCAGCATAGTTTTCCAAGAGAATTCTGTTTGAGTGCGGAAATGTTGCCAACTTACCTGTAGTGTTGGCCGAGGATGCGAAGCTAAACGTGGAACCCGGCGCGGCGGCTGTGGTCGTGGTTGTGCCAAAGCCACCAAAGCTTCCTGAGGGGGAAAAAAAAAAAAAAAAACAAAAGAAGAAAAAATATATATATGTTTTGAAACAAACAAAAATCACAAAACAATTATATGATCAACAAGAAAGAATTGATCACAGTGGTTGGTGCAACAAAGTAGATGAGTGGATTGGATTACAAGGGGCCGTCCGGTCAGGGACATAATTCGGGATTACTTGTCACATACTGCTGTATTTTTCGCACTATAAGGTGCACCTTCAATGAATGGCCTATTTTAAGAGTTTTTTTCATATATAAGGCGCATAGAATTGACGTTATAGGAGAGGCTCGGGTTACATTATGTATCCATTAGATGGGCTGCACTAAAGGCTCAATATTGATCCATATATAAAGCGCACCGGATTATAAAGTGCAACGTCGTCTTTTGAGAAAATTATAGGCTTTTAGGTGCGCCTAATAGTGCAGAAAATATGGTACTTAAACACCTGAACATATACTAAGGGGCGAATGATGAAATATTTTTACAGTCAATAACAATATGACGAAATCTATGTCAAAGTCATTTAATTGATGAGGTCATTGATATTTTTTTCAGCACAGTACATCCACAATCTTTTTTTTTCGACACCACGGACCAGTTTTGTGTAAAAGCAAATTTTGCCGAAAAGCATAGAAACAAACGCACCCCTACAATTTCTCAAAGTGCATTTGTTGGAATTAACAACGAAATAATTTATGGGATATGACGATATTGTAACCGAGTTGGCCAGACATTTCGTTGTTACACACCAAGGTGAGAGTCAGGCAACAGCAGCAGAGGGGCAAGTCCGAAGTCCTCTAAATATTGGCCAATTGGAAGATACCAAAATCACATGATGAACGATTAGTCGACTAAACATCAACGCGGAATAATAAAAATCGACTTGTCAGTGAATCGGTTCAACCCCCATTGAGCAGTGTCAAATATGCATACGAGAGTCCTTCAGTAACGAATATGAGTTGTAACCTTGAAGGAATAATGTCCCTGATGGCCCCTCATACGGTGTCCCCCCCCTTATGCAAAGGGAAATGGATGACGTCAGACGACACCAAAAAGGGGAAAAAAAAACAAAAAAACGTGCTACATGGATGTTTGTGAACTCTACACGACTCAAATCAATCAAAGTTTTATCTACCTGCGCTAGCCAGGCTATTGCCAAAATTGAAAACATTGCCGGCGGTGGATGCTGCGCCGAAGCAGCCCGCATTAAAGCCCACCGCCGTTGCGGCCGGGTTGGCATTCAAGCCGAACCCCCCGAAACTAAACCCACCGGCCGCGGTACCTCCGGCTCCCAGCCCCCCAAATCCTGCAGGCCGGCAGAGGCGGGCAGCGAGAGGGAGAAAACGACACATTGGGAGTTAAAATGACAAGGGTTAATAAAAGAGAGAAAACAATGAAGATTTCATTAAAAAACACGAAAAATAGGGTGTCGCAACGTACCCGTGCTGGTGGAGCCAAAAGAAAATCCTGTTGCAGGTGCGGCGGCTGTAGTGGTCGCCGTGCCAAAACTCGGAGCGGTGAGCGCTAGGACACCAAAAAGCAGGGAAGTCAGAAAATGGTCTTGGGGTCCATTGGAAAGGTAATAATAAATGAAAAAAAAAAAAAAGTCATTGTTTTACTACAATTACGTTTTCTAAAATTAAAAGTAATAGTCATTTTAAAAAACAGTACTTTTGCAAATTAAAACATTTTCCAAATATAACCTGCCGCTTTAAATAAATCCAATTTTTGTATGTAAATAAAGTTGTATTTGGAGAAAAAAATGGTGTATTCATGCAAATAAAGTCATAATTTTACATAAATTAAACCACTTTAAATAGTAGTAATTTACAAAACCAAAACATTTAAATTTACAATAAAGTTGCAATGTTACACAAAATAAAGTCAATTTTAGTTAAAAAATTAAGTGACTTCATGCAAATTGGTCCTTTTACATCAACAAAGTAATAACTTTACCACAAAAAGTTGTCATTTGATGACTAAGTAAATTTACTTAAAGTCTCAGTTTTGAGTGACTAAAGCTTTACCTTTGCAAAAAAGTCAAAATTATAAATTAAATCAAAAATTTGCAAAGATGTGTAAATGCTAGAGCTAGTAGTGTAATTCTGCAAAAAAGTAATAATTTTACAATTTATAATATTAATAATAACTTAAATATTTATAGAACCTTTCAAAACACCCAAAATAACTTTACAAAGTCAAGGAGGATCAAATCGTGAGTTGATGAAAAAAAAATGTGTGCTTTGACGGCTGCTTTGAATGTGTTCAGGCTTGGGGAGTTGATATGATGAGGAAGAAAGTTCTGTAGGCGGGAGACACGCACACAACCTTTACTTTTTGTTTCTGTGGTGAATGTTGACAGAAAATAAATGCTCTCTCTTCGAGACATTGTTTTTCCTCAGGATATTACAACTTTATCCGTGTAACGTTGCGCATGTGGAAAGAGAGGAACACAGAGAAAAGGCTTACTGCCAAATCCAGAGGCAGCTGTGGTGGTAGTTGCAGGGGTGCCAAAGCCAAATGCTGTTGATGCGGTGGTTTTTGCACCAAACGAACCGAATGAGAACCCGGTTGTGCCTTCAAAAACAACAAAAAAAGTGGGGTCAAACCAATGAAATTATTACTTTGGTGCCATCACCTGGAGTATTGGGGGGGTTGTTGTTAGGTGAAATTCTTTTTTTTTTTTTTTTTTTTTTTAAATCTGCGCGTGAGATCCCGTTTTGTTGGCCTCCATTTTATTATTCTACGCAGAAGCCAAGACGAGAGTTAAATAATGTACAAGGTTTGTGTACACATTCATTCAATCAAGTACTCTGACGAACAAAGGCTCTCAAAACAGAAAACTGCACTGTTTTAAATATAAACCTTCATTCCTCTAACATGATACTACATGGAGCATAAGCCTTTTCTCCTCCTCCCATTCTTTCAATATTCGTTTCTTGATTTGTTCTATTCGAATTGAGTGCAAGACATGATCAATAGATCACTTTTTAACACCAGTTAATATAACTCATGAGCCTCCGGAAGGTAGCTGGCTTGTGTCTACATTTTTTAAATAAGAAATCCAGTGATTTATGTGACATGGGTCTATGTTTTATAAAAAAAAATATTTTAAAACAATTTATTCGTTCGATATTATGGAAGAGCCACGTTATTGACGTTAGCCCTCTACGTCATCATCATGCGACAGCAATTGCGTCTTCACGACGCGCGAGAGTCGAATTCGAAATCTATTTTTTCCATTTGTTTTATTTTAATAAGTGGAATTATACGTAGTCCACAAAATAAAAAAAAAACATTGATAAGGTAGTCTGGAACGATTGAATGATTCCGAACACGGCCAATGACTTCACCTCTTGATGTTTATCGTTAGCCGGCTATGGAGAGTGCTTCTCGACACGAGGGTTAATTACGTTCGCTTTCCTATGATTCAAACCGAAGCTTGACAGTGTTAATAGAGCACTGATAAACTCGTACTAATTATCATAAAGAATGTGTAAATAAAACGCACTTACTAGCAGCAGGATTTGAGGCTGCACCCGTGCCAAAATTAAACGCCATGTTGACCGTCTGGTGCTCTAATTCTTTTCCTTTCAGATGTGCCGCTTCGAAGCCAACAAGAGGGCGTAGCGCCACCTAAAGACCGAACTTGGTACTGCAGAAAGAGCATTCTCAAAGAGTCTGGAGTTATTATATTTTTACCTAATAAGAACCCCCCCCAAAAAAACCCGCTGACGTCACCACGTTAGAGAAAAGTACTGTACTGTAGTTATAAACAATGACGCCATGTGATCGTCAACGGACATAGGTACAAAATACCAACTGCTCCAGCTCGGGTAATCGACGTGCTTACGTGGCAGCCATGTTGGGGAGGTTGATTCTTCCACAAAGGAAATGCAAGGACGTTGACATTAAGTTATAACTCTTTGCTCATGTTTCAGCAGAGTTTGAGTAAACAGGCCAAATGAACAGATTTTTTGTGTTCAGAATGGCCAAACATTCATTATATAAGTGGTATCTTGACTTACAAATTTACATGTAACTGATTTTGTGCACAAGTTTTACTCTTGAACTTGAAATAAATGGCATTTTTCCATTACAGAGCCTCCAAAACACCACACTTTTCATTTATTGCGTTTAATAAGGTATAATTGTACAGTGTTGTATAAAAAAAGTGAAATGAAATAAGCTTGTTCCATCAAGTGAAATTACATTATGTATTGTATTGAAGTTGACCAGTTAAGTTTACATGTGAGCATCTAGCGTGAGTTGTGGCCTACAGCAGCTTACCGCACATCAGTTTCTTTTTTTTTGTAAACATCCGTCGTTGACTGGCTCTCCTTGGCTAAATACGAGGGCATCAGTTTTCACTGCTCTAGGGAGTGGTCCCATGTGTCATCAACATTTGCCTCAACGAATGTGAATAGTAGTGCAGTGTCAAATGTAGGAAGCAGTTTTAAAGAGTCCTCTCGAGACTGTGCTGAAATTCAAATAAATCCACAGAGGCCATCAAGGAAAGCGCGGCCTGTACCGACTTGTCACACTTGTTGGATGCTCAGCGTCACAACAGCAATGTCAGCACACACACAACACAACCACTGGAGGTAATTACCACTAGAATGATCCTGTATGAAGGAAATATGTGTGGCTCTTAATGAGACTACAGGGAATTGCATTATTTGTATCTTAGACATCACCACAGACTCTTTAATCACAACAAAAAAGGACCTTGGGATATAATTTTATTAACACATAAAAACATGATAAAAAGTACACGGATGAAGGAATATATACCAAAAATTACATGTTGCGCAAAAGCTCGGCCTGAGATTCCTCTCCAAATGCATAGGATTAGACGCCTACAATAATCTTCAAGTCTGATTTATGCCAATATTTGCTTTGAAAAAAGGCAAACGCTCACTTTTTCCAGAGGTACAGTGACACCTCGCTTCTCGACCACAATCCGTCCCGGATAACGGTTCGAGAAGTGATTTGTTCGAAAAACCGAATCGATGTTTCCCATTACAATGAATGGGGAAAAAAAATAATGTGTTCCAAGCCTAAAAAATTGGGCTTTTTAAAGCATTTTTTTTTTAGCTTTTCCTAATAATAAACTGCATAGTAGAAATGTATGTATTGTTTAAACACTTTATATAATAAAATAATTTAATAGCGACAATTATTCACATCCACTTTCTCACGGTGTGAAACGCAACCATTCAGAGTGCGGGATTTTGGAACGCGGGAGGAAACATCACTCCAGCACAAAAAAAAAAGATGTGCAAAATGCTGAGATTCCAAACCCCAAAAAGATCTGCAGGGCAGGTATGCTAACCACTAGCTCACCGTGGTGCACGCTAAGTCGTTCAACTTTTCAGGCGGCCCCTGTTTCATTTCATTATTACAATTAGTTGACTTTGGACACTCCTGATTGAGGTGCATTAAAGCTTCTTTAGTCGTGTCTGAAAAGGCGGTGCGAGGTGTCATACTTCTGCATCGTCGTTGCTTTTCTAGCCTTTAAAGTTCTGGAAGATCTCAGCGGCTTCCAGCCAGGTCCCGAAGCAGGCCAGGCCCCGGTCTCGGATCTGCTTGCGGCCCTTATCCGTGATCACGTGGCCGTTCTCCTTCACGATCACCAGCTTGGGCACGGCTGTGATGCTGTAGCGCTTCTTCAGCTCACTGGAAAACAACAACAACAACATGAACAAACTCCCCGTGTGATTTACATATTTCAAATGGTGCAAGGAGAAAATAGCAAACTAGTAGTACATGTCTCAGTCTTCTGGTTCCTCAGTACAAAGTGGATAATTTAACAGCAACTGATCCAAATTTGGTGGACGTCTCGAGCATGACAGGATGCATGAAATCATGTCTAAAAGAGCCGTGCCTGAAATTGATCAGGAAGTCATTTTGGCTTTAAGCAGCCATTTGTTGTTTTTCCTGACAACATTGATAGTATAGTGGTGCATTCTCGAGAACTCTAGTTGGTTACTAACGTGGGTTTATTCGGAGTGAGGGGCTATTTTAGGTCTTGCGTCAATTTGTAAAATGCTCCACAAGCATCATTTTGATCCAATAAACGTATAAATATGTTAGAATAGTACAGGACATGTATGAGGACAACAGAACAGCGGCGAGATGTGCCATATGTGTGTCAGAAGAATTTAAGGTGGAGGTGGGAGTGCATCAGGTATCCGCTTTGAGTCCCTTACTGTTTGCGGTAGTAATGGATAGGCTGATAGATAAGGTTAGACGGGATTCCCCTTGGACCATGATGTTTGCAGATGATATTGTGATCTGCAGTGAAAGCAGGGAGCAGGCGGAGGAACAATTAGAAACATGGAGGCACAGACTGGAGAGGAATGAAGATTAGCCGAAGTAAAAGAGAGTATATGTGCGTGAATGAGCGAGGCGGAGGAGGAAGAGTGAAGCTCCAGTGAGAAGAGATGGCGAGGGTGGAGGACTTCAAATACTTGGGGTCAACATTCCAGAGCAATGGAGAGTGTGGTAAGGAAATGAAGAAACGGGTCCAAGCGGGGTGGAACAGTAGGCGGAAGGTGTCTGGTGTTCTATGTGACAGAAGAATATCCGCCAGGATGAAGGGCAAAGTCTATAAAACAGTGGTGAGGCCGGCCATGGTGTACAGATTAGAGACGAAGGCTCTAAAGAAACAACAGGAAGCAGAACTTGAGGTATCAGAAATTAAGATGTTTAGGTTCTCGCTGATGGGATTAGAAATGAGCTCAGGGACAGCCAACGTTGGATGCTTTGGAGACAAGGTTTGAGAGTGCAGACTTCGAAGGTTTGGACATGTCCAGAGGCGTGAGGGCGAGTATATTGGTAGAAGGGTGCTGAGGATGAGAAAGAGCGAGAGGAAGACCAAAGAAAAGGTTGATGGATGTGGTGAGGGAGGACATGAAGACTGTGGGTGTTAGTGAGGAAGATAGGCTTAGATGGAAAAAGATGACAAGCTGTGGCGACCCCTAATCGGGACAAGCCGAAAGGAAATGAAGACGAAGAAGAAACTCACATATGTACCAGAGTACAACAGGAGGATTAAAGTATGTTATAGTTGTAGCTATGCTAAATTTGTTGTGAGTTTTGGGGTCTTTCTTTGATGGGGCAAAGTTTGGGAAACATATTGACAAATTTATTATGTGTATATTTCGGGCCATGTGAAGACAAAAATAATAGCTGCATGTAAATGACGGCTGCGCAGGCGCTGCGCATTTTTGCAAATATAAGAATCAGTATAAGGACATACTGTATTTGGGTGCTATAAACTGTGTAAAATAGTGGCGACGGATTAACAGCGAGCTCCTGTAGGATTAAGAGAGAGAGAGAGAGAGGGTGACCGCCATAAGCCTGACGACAAACGTAAAAGCCAAAGAAATAACTTGTAAACGAGCCTCTACCTTCGGCTGCCGTTATTCGTGTGTGTTTGCTACTGACTGCTTGTAGTCGTCCGTCCAAGGTAGAGCCAGCCAGTCGCCGTGCATGTCGTGGTAGTACTCCACCATGTCCTCGGCGGACTTGTCCGACGACACGAAGACCACCTCGAACTGAGCGGGGGGCTCGCCCTCCTCCACCAGCTCCGTGTAGAAGTCGCACAGCACCGGCGTGAAGTCGCGGCACGGCGGGCACCAGCCGGCCGAGAAGTAGATGCCCACCACCTTGTTCCTCAGCGCTTCTTCCGGCTCCACCAAATCGCCGTCTTTGTTGAGCAGAATGTGGCCGGCGAACACTTCCGCCATGGCTGCTTTTTTTTTTTTTTCCCCAAACTGGTAGCCCTTTTCCTTTCTTTTATGTCCTTTGAAACATTTCACGTTAATTAAACCAACCGGGAGCTTCGCCGTCCCGTTTATTTTACTTAGCCACCCACCCCTTAATCACCAATCGACCAATGGGAACTTGGGCAAGAAGTCACGTGATTACAAAGCCACGTGATTATTGAATGAAGATGCATTCAAGTGCGGCGTCAAAGCGTCGGTACTTCAGCTTTTGTCGACGTTTACAGGCCTGTCATTTCCTTTCGTTCTGTCACTAATTCTTGCCAACTGAAAATTTCACATCATAATACAAAGAACCATAGTGAAATTATCAGACACAAACACCGTTCAGTTCAAATAATTGAAAAATTCTTGAAATGTATTTATTTATTTTATTTATATTGCATATCATTATTATTCATTTATTATTATTTTTTTTATTTTTGCAATATTTTACCCTTCGTCGACGATTACAGGCCTGTGATTTCCTTTAGTTCTGTCACTAATTCTTGCCAACTGAAAATTCAAATCACCACAGTGACATTATCAGACACAAACACCGTTCAGTTCAAATAATTGAAAAAATATTTAAATGTATTTATTATTATTATATACATATTTATATTTATTGTTATTTATTTATAATTTAAATTAATTGAAGAATTTTTGTAATATTTGACGATCCATTTTTAAATTAATATAAACTCTGTCATGTGTTATATCGTCATCCATTTTTAGAATATAAGTGCAGTACATCCATCCATCCATCCATCCATCCATTTTCTTAGTCGCTTGTCCTCACGAGGGTTGCGGTGTGATATTTGATATAAAGTGTAATTTGAGTGACGAAAATATGAATTGAACATCATTTCCACCCTTGTCCAGATAATTGACGATTGTTGTCGAAGTGGGAAATTAATAAAACTGAGATTAATTTGTCCAGGAAATTGTTAAAATGTTAACTCAATATTTTTCTGTCCAGTGTTGTATTTTGAGAGTATAAATCTAATATTTGAGTATAAAATATTCATCCATCCATTTTCTTTGCCGCTTATCCTCACAAGGGTCACGGCAGTGCTGGAGCCTATCCCAGCAGTCAACGGGCAGGAGGCGGGGGACACCCTGAACTGGTCGCAGGGCACATGGAGACAGCTGCACTCACAATCACACCTAAGGGCAATTTAGAGTGTCCAATTAATGTTTCATGTTTTTCGGATGTGGGAGGAAACCGGAGTACCCGGAGAAAACCCACGGAGGCACAGGGAGAACATGCAAATTCCACACAGGCGGGGCCGGAATCAAACCCGGGAACTCAGAATTGTGAGGCCAACGCTCTCCAGCTGATCCCACCGTGCCACACAGTACATATCGGTATAAATATTTATCTTAACAAAACGCTTTTTAAAGTTTTTAATGGTTTGTAGTAGGTATTTGGAGTTACTACAGTACAGCACAGTACTAGTATTTGAATTCTCAGAGCAAGTTCCGCAGTAAAGGCTTTTATCCAGTAGGTGGAAGTGAAGTTTTCGTTCAAGTTTCCTGCTTTTCAAGTAAAAAAAAAGTGCAATATTAAGAACTTTTAATTTTTAAAAATGGGGGGCTTTTGTTTTGAAAATCAAAGTTACACCTAAACAGACTATTTACAAAATAAAAACAGCTGTCTTCCCCCATTGCATTGTCTTTTTTCCTCCCCCCGCAGCCCAACGGACCGTGAGGTCACTTGGAAAGAACCAACCCACTCTTCCTTCCTTTCCTGCCTCACATTTGAGGAGGACGACTGACGGAACCTTTTCTCCAGGAGCTGCTCGGCACGCTCGCTCGAAACATCGCAGACGTCATGACCTCCAATTCCAGTTTAGCCAGCATGCGACGGTTGGTGGAGCAGCTGAAGATGGAGGCCGGCGTGGAGAGGATCAAGGTAAGGAAAAAGAAACTAACAAAATCTTGTCTGAAGGACGTTGGAGGAGGTGGGGGAACACGGGAAGATAAAGAAAAAAAACTACTGTAATTTCCGGCCTACAGAGCGCACCTGATTATAAACCTCACCCAGTACATTTGTAAAGGAAATACCATTTGGTACATAAATAAACCGCACCTGTGTAAAAGCCCCAAGTGCCCACAACGAAACACGAGATATTTACAAAGTAAGACGGTACACAGAAAGAGTTTTCAAAATTTTAATACCTTAGCTTAGCTTAATATAGCAACAGCACAAACAGGGCTGGTAAAAAAAAAAAAACAAAAAAAAAACAAACCACGGTAGCACTAATGGCCAGTTAAAATAAAACATACCTAAATCACTGAGATGCAGCAGTAACACAGCAGCAACACGCTAGGGTGGCGCTAACAGGGCCGGTTAAAAAAAAAAAACATACCGGTAAAAATCACTGAGACACAGCAATAACACAGCAGCAAGACGCTAGCGTGGCGCTAACAGAGCCGGTTAAAAAAAAAAAAAACAACATACCGGTAAAGTCACTGAGACGCAGCAGTAACACAGCAGCAACATGCGAGGGCGGCGCTAACAGGGCCTGTTAAAAAAAAAAAAACATAGCGGTAAAAATCACTGACACTCAGGAGTAAAACAGTAGCAACATGCTAGCGCGGCCGATAAAAAAAAAAAAAAAAACATACCGGTAAAAATCATTGCGACACGGCAGCAACACGCTAGCGTGGTGCCAACAGGGCCGGTTAAAAAAAACAAAAAAAAAACTGTAAAAATCACTGGACACGGCAACAACACAGCAGCAACACGCTAGCGTGGCGCTAACAGGGCCTTGACACGGCAATAACACAGCAGCAAAACGCTAGCGTGGTGCTAATGCTAGCACAGCGCTAACAGGGCCGTTTAAAAATAAACATACCGGTAAAAGTCACTTCCTCGGCTCATTCGTTCCACCGGTGTCACTCTTATCTTTTCCGCTCTAGTGCCCCCTTGTGGCCGTTAGAAAAATGCACAAATTAGCCGCATCACCGCATCAGCCGCAGGGTTGAAAGTGTGAAAATAGACGCGGCTTGTAAGCCGGAAATTACGGTATTTCATAAATCAAGGTACCAATATGAATAGTATAATCGAGTGGTTTTCGGGACTTTGAAGCAGATTGAGAATCATAAATAAAACAGTACATTTGAGGCGTGGCATGAAATTTACAAACAAACCAAAAATGGATATGTTCTCTTAATAGTGTACATTTTCACCTGCTGCAGGTGGATTGGGAAAGGCCGGGTGGGCTGTCAAATTCTGAAAAGCAGACAACGAAAGATGTGAATATTTTTTTCATACAAATATCAACACAGGTGTCGCAGGCGGCCGCAGAGCTGCAGCACTTCTGTCTGCAGAACGCGGGCAGGGACGCCCTGCTGGTGGGGGTCCCCGCCGGGAGCAACCCCTTCCGGGAGCCCCGGTCCTGCACGGTGGTGTGACGTCGTTCGGCCACGCCGCATCGGAACCGTCACAGTTGGACTCTGCCCCTCGGAAAAAATTCGTTGGGAAACTCTGGCCCTGGTGTAGGAATGCACACGAGAAGCAGGTCCGAGGTGTCGAGATTGTGTATCGTTTTAAAAAATATAAAATAATGACATCAATATTTTGTCAGTGACGTTTTCTGTGTGAAAAAATTTTGAATTGACGCTAATAAATTCTTAATGATGGGGGAGATGCATGCAAGAGTGTTATTCACGAGGAATGTCACTATGCAGTATTCACGGAGTTTATTTGTAACCGCCCTAAAAAAAAGTTTTGAACACAAAAATTAATTTAGTGAGCCATACCACTCTTTTCATCGGACTGCAATGAATGTCACATGTCGTTTTTGGAGTTTGAAATCTGCCCGGCAACAGGTGAATAACTCAAGCGACTGCACCAAACGCCGGTGGCAAATTGGCCAATCGTTGCAGAGCTTCGGTACAACGCGATGGAGTCTTCCATTGTTACGAAGCAGAATTCATGGAGCCCAAATGGAACTGCACCATCTGAAGTTTTCCGATTAAAAACAAAGAAAATTTGTTTTCATTCATTCATTATTCATTCATTGTTTTCATTGGAGGGCAACAGCACTGTAGTCGTGAGGCGGTTTGAATCGAGACCTGATTCAAAATATCTTCAATTTGTGTTGTTTTGGCTCGAATTATTCGGTTGTTAGTAGAATCGGGGCTCAAGCATAACTGCCCCGGAAGCCTGTGACAAGTTGTAGTTTTTATATTGAGTCTTTGCTGGTTGCTAAAACGGAATCCATGGGACTCGGCCTGAGAATTCTCACCCCAACCCAAAAATATGGCACAAAAACTGCGCGATACGAGCCCTTCCTCGCCTCCATTAAGAAAATATTTTTAAGCTCGGCACAGCCCGAATCAAGTATCACCGAAACTCTGACGAAGGTGTTTGTTTGGCCGCCGTTGCCGGGACGCGGGCCCTAAACCGGCGGTCAGAATGTCACGGAATCGTCGCTTCCTGATGCTCGGGCCGAGTTGGGCGCGAGAGAGGAAACTGGCTCTTCCTGTTCAACGCTCCAAACATTCTCGCAACATTTCATCTCAAAGCCTCTTCCTGCTCAATTTGTACGGCGATACGACGTTACGGAAGTTTCACGTTTTGCTTTTATGAATGATTTCCCATGCTACTTTGATATTCTGTCATATGTTCGTTTTTATATCTCGTTTATTTTCTAAAAAAAAAAACAACCAAACATAATGTTGGGTTAGAGTTAGGTTTAGGATTTGTTGTTAGGGTGAGAATATTTGGAATAAACAAACAGTAGTCCCAGTGTTTGTTATCATCTTTCTATGATGGTGATAATGTAAAAAAAAAATAATAACTTTAAATAGAGTCAATACTATTATGAAGGATCCGATTCAGAGCAAACTTTCATTTTTTCAGTAACATGAGCAGAAATAACGCTACCTGCTGGCCACAGAGCACATCACGTTTGATTTGAATAATACTTCAACATTTGTACTTTTGATTATTATATTGTTATTATATTGTATGTTGAGGATATAACCGATTTGTATACAATTTTTTCACTTGCATATCTTTTCTATAAGTCCTTCTCGTTCACCTACTGTCATTAATATCATCGTACAATTTATGTCGCATATATTGAAATTATTGAAGTTTTGCTGGTTGTCTTAAGTCTTTTTTTTTAATCTTACACTGCAAACATATAAATAACATCATCAATCTATACAAATTCACATTTCGGTATTTTGCTCAAGTGCACTTCAACGGGGCCACAAGGGCTGAGTGTTGAACCCACAACCTTCGGGTCGGGGAAAAGAACACTCTCCCACCTGAGCCCGGTGAGATCTTGTTTCTTTTTCCATCCATCCGTTTTATTCGCTGCTTATCCTCACAAGGGTCGCAGGGAGTGCTGGAGCCTATCCCAGCTGTCAACGGGCAGGAGGCGGGGTACACCCTGAACTGGTCGCCAGCCAATCGCAGGGCACATGGAGACAAACAGCCGCACTCATAATCACACCGAGGGGCAATTTTCAATTCATGTTGCATGTTTTTGGGATGCGGGAGGAAACCGGAGGACCCGGAGAAAACCCACGCAGGCACGGGGAGAACATGAAAAGTCCACACAGGTGGGGCCGGGATCGAACCGGGTCCTCAGAAGTGTGAGGCCAACGCTTTACCAGCTGACCCACCGTGCCGCCTAACTTTTTTTTTTTATGTAACTTTCTTTGCTCACCAGCTGGAAGATATGTCGTGATTTTACTCGCCTCAAATTTTGTGATATTGCAAAAAGAATTAAATCCATTTCTGTGTTGTTCTGTGAATATTTCTGGGCCTCAGAATCGATACTTTCTGCTAAGTAACTTCAGCAAAGGTTTTCCGTTTGTTTATATTACTTTGCGAGAGGAGGATTTTTATTTTCTTTTTTTTTTTTGAATGATGAGCAAAGCAAGCGCACCTGCCACTGGATTCCGCATGCCGTGGGCGGCGAGAGCAAGTGGGAGTGTCGGCTTTCAGTTGACGCCCCCCCTCCAGCAACGGCACAGGAGTGGGGCACTCGCGCACGGCGATCGCACGCCCGCACGGTGGCCCGATCGGCTTCCAAGGCCTCACTTTCCCTAAATGAGGAACGTTGCGAACTCCCGGGGCGGCTTTTTCTGCGGCTTCCTCGGAATTCCCAAAGCCCGGGTTGAAATCTCAAACGGCGCACGACAACTTTGGCTCAAGGGAGGTCGTCATGGCCAAGGTTTATGGACTCTATGTCGGTCTACTAACAGGTACTTTTAATTTTCCTACATTTTCGCAATCTTTTCCCCTTTTTTTTTTCATTCTAAATTCCATTTTTTTTTAATCATTGTTAATGTTTCGAAATCGCGATTTACATTTAAAGCAGCAGGCTATTAAGTAGCTGGTAATGGCGCACTTTCCGGCTAATTTTAAAACTATTACGTGGTGTTGCGGGAGTGAATGATGGCCATTCATGACTCAGCGTGTGCAACGTGATGAAAGGGTGAAATCGTGAAATCATGTTGTCATACCTGCAGCGCTGACCTTGTGCGAAGGGTCCTTGGCCGGCTGGAACGCCACCAGTGAGGCCCCCTGCCGTCGCCTTGGCAACGGAGACAACTGCACAGGTAGATTAGCCGAAAAGTGCACGTGGACACATAAAAAGACCACGAAAGAGAGAATTAAAAAAACATGCAATAAAGTATCAATTTACCCAGAGTTTAAACAGGCGACAAATTACAGCATAACGCAGATCTCTACTTTGAACTAAATGACAGCATTATCTACGTTATGTACATTTGGCAAACTGAATTCTTGCAGAATTTTATCTTTCATTGATAATTTAAAGCCTTCAAACTGTCCTGCTTGAAGTTCCTCTTCTAAACTGAGATGGAATAAACAAGGTCACGCTACGATTTAAAAAAAAAAAAAGAAATAAAGCTAAACTATGATGAGCTAAAATAAGATAAAAATGAGCCAAATAAAGCTAAACTAAATTAAGATGTGACTTGCTAAACTAAGATATCAAAAATAAGATGAGACTGTTTAAATAAAGCCACACTGCATAAGCTAACATTAGCTAAACAGAATCAAAATAAAGACAAACATGTCCAAGCTAAGCTAAAATTATCTTTAAAAAAACAGGTTAGCATAAATATGTATTGAAGCTAAACTAAGGAAGCTGAGCTAAACTAATCCAAGATAAAGGAAGATTAGTTAGCCAAGCTAAGCTAAATAGGGTAAAATAAGCTTACGGCAAACTACTGAAAAGTGTTAAACTAAGCCATGCTAACAGTAAGTTATCTAAACCAAGCTAACCTGCAATAGCCAAGTTAAACTAAGATGAGCTAAACTAAGAACAATGAAAAAAAGTAAGTCAAGCTAAGTGCCAATTACTGTTAAAATTAACCAAGATGGGCTAACCTAAACCTTGCTAAGATGTAGCTAAAATTTAAGTGGAGATAAACTCTATTTTTTTAAACTGAGGTAACATAAGCTGTAAAATAAAATGCGACCACCTAAAATAAGCTAACCCCATTTCAAAACGTTAAACCAAACAAAGATTGGCTATGCAATGATAAGATAAAATAACCAAGCTAAAATAGGGTTAACCTAAGACAAAACCAAACTAAAATAAGCTAGCTGTAAATGGTTAAACCAAGTGAAGCAAAAACAAACAAATCAATCGCTACAAAAATGAGCAGATCATCACAAGGAACTAGTTGAATTGTTTTATTCTGTAACAATTTCCCCGTGCGTACGAGAGAGAACGACAAGGTTGCCCTCGTGAACTTTTCAACGGGCCCTTTAAACTCAGCGAGCGGAGACGCTCTCTTCATGTTTGCTCTCAATGAAACTCTCTCGCCGATGCCGTGGCATTGTTAAGCGAGACAACTTCCAAAGGTAATCTTGTGGAAAAATGTCATAAAGATAGTGGCCCGGCAAGACGAAATGTGTGTGTGTGTGTGTGGGGCCATCTTTAATGGCTGAAAATGTTTCACTCAGTAAACAGCGTTTGTGCTTACTGAATGTTTGACGACGCCATGCGTTTTGCGCCACCGATACACCCCCGGATCATATTGCAGTCTATTTATACGGTCGGCTCATAACAGAAGGTGAGCTTTGAAGTCGAAGGAGTCCAGCTGACAACGTTTGGCAGAAGCACGAGCGTGCAAATGAGGACCCTAGGGAACGGGCGGCAATAGTAGTAAGAAAAAAAAAATAGTAAGAGTATACATCAAAAAAAATAATCAAGTTTTGACTGCAAAACCCGTTTGGTAGCTGGTACACCGGAAAAGAAATACTGTATGCACAAAATAGTTTCCCATCTAACTTCCATAGTGGGCGTAATTGTGGGTCTCCTCTGGAAGACAAAATCAAGATAAATCACTTTGTTGAGTTAAAATTAAAAAGTAATGAGAAAAATCAACACCCAAGTCGAGTACACATACCTGTAAAATCTGGAAAGTTCGGTGGAGAGATACAAGCACTTTGTGGAGTCTGCCATGCCTTTTTACAAAATACGCAAATCGCTAATCTCAACAAAATCACGTGGTGTCATTTCCAGCACCCACCTCGAGCACGGATGAGTGGAATGGACACTTTACCAAATGTCCAGAGAAGTTCCACCACTACTGCATCAACGGGGAGTGTCGCTTTATTAAAGACCAGGAGGCGCCGTCCTGCAGGTGAGACAGAAATTGCTCAGAAAGTTCAGAGATGCAGTGGTACTTTTACAGTGCGGGGTAAAGTGCTTGAATCTGATTCAATGCACAGTGAAGAGAATAAGTATTTGAACACCCTGCTACAGCGCAAGTTCTCCCACTTAGAAATCATGGAGGGGTCTGAAATTTTCTTCGTAGGTGCATGTCCACTGTGAGAGAGATCATCTAAAAAGAAAAATCCAGAAATCACAATGTATGATTTTTTTTTTTCATGATTTGTTTGTGTGATACAGCTGCAAATAAGTATTTGAACACCTGTCTTATCAGCTAGAATTCTGACCCTAAAAGACCTGTTAGTCCACCTTTAAAAGTCCACCTCCACTCCATGTATTATCCTGACTCAGATAGCTGCATAAAGACACCTGTCCACCCCATACAATCAGTAAGACTCAAACTTGTAACATGGCCAAGACCAAAGACCTGTCCAAAGACACCGTGTTTGGAAGACGAATGATGACTTCCATCCCAAGAACACCATCCCTACTGTGAAGCATGGGGGTGGTAGCGTCATGCTTTGGGGGTGTTCATTCAATTTCAGACCCCTCCATGATTTCTAAGTGGGAGAACTGGCACTATAGCAGGGTGTTCAAATACTTATTTTCTTCACTGTATATAGTGCCCGATTTTTGTCTACATGTACATTTCACGTGATACAAACGGCTGTGTTTACATCTCGGGAGAGCATGAAAGATCTGGGATTGGCTGGGAAAATCCAAACGTCCACTACATATTAGTTTTTTACCGAAATTTGGAAGAAGGTTCCAATTTGAAGATAGCTGATTCCATGCAGTTTTTGAAAATGGACATTCTGAAGTGAATCCCAATGGTGCCGCTTTAGAACCCCAAAAATCAGAATTGTCACTTGAACTCAACCCAAATTGGAGGTATTGTTTTGACTGCTGTTTGTCGATTAACCGGATTCCATAAAGACTTCGCAAAGTGCCTCAAAAATAGAACAAACCTTGTGTCCACTAACATTGAACCGCATTCTGCATGAACCGACAAGAAGCTCGGTAAGTGTCAAAAGCTTTCACGTCTGTCAGAGGGAAAATTAGTTTTTACTGTTTGGCGCGATGGAACATTCCAGTGGTACTCTCCTGTATGTGTAACTTAGACTAAAAAGAAGTCTCCTAATTAGTTATTGTAGATTCATGACTATTAGCACGATCCCGTCGTTCTCCGCCACCATCAGTGAACCAGGAAGTGCCCTGCTAACATACAGTCAAACCCCCTTTGTCATGTGGGGTACGATCCAGACCTAGCCGCAATTGGTCAAAATATGTGATATACACGTTTTTTTTTTATTATGTGGAGGGTTTAATCATGGTGGAGGTTTGTGCTCGGCGGACTGCCTTTCGCAGTTTTGTCGCTGGTTATGAGACAGTTCCCAACTTCTAAGGCTCTTGTTGGTTCTCAGGTGTCACAGGGGCTACATCGGCTCCAGATGCGAGTACGTGGACCTGGACCTGCGGCGGGGGGAGCGGCAGCAGATGATCATCATCGTCGGCATCGTTGCGGCACTCGTGGTCCTCATTCTTCTCATTGTGTTCATCTTTGTCTGTTCACAGTGAGTGTCTGGGGATAACTCCAAAAATGGAGCCGCAAAGACGCGAGAGATTGTTTTGATTGCCCTTTGCCGGTTAGCTTGTTAAAGGTGTTGCACATACCACCGGTTTGCACAAAACTTTGCAGAGGGCTGACATATGTTGCAAAGAAGGAGCCATAAAACCTTTGCGGCCTCCAGATAAAGGTGCTGATAGAGGAATTTCCTGTGGTCAGTTAACCGACAAGTCGAGCAGACAGGTTCACATCTTCAATTTTGTTGAGGACCGTGTCGAGATTTTTTTTTTTTTAATCATTGGACAGTTAGCCTTAATGTTAAGGACTAGGGTTAGGGTAGGTCTTCGGGTTGACGGTCCAGAACTATATATTTTATGCTCTGCTTTATGGTTTAAGGGGTCGGGACTGGGGTTAGTTTTACGGTTTAAGTTCAGAGACTACAGTTGGTCTTAAACTTGCGCCACTAAGGTTAGCTTTAAGGTTCTGTGGGAGGGACTCGGGTGAACCTTGGGATTTTAAGGTTAGGGGCTATAGTCGGTGTTTTCCTTAAGGCATAAGATTAAGAGTTAGCCTTAAATCTTAGAGACTAGAAGGTTTGCCTTAAGATTCAAGATCCAGAGCTAGTGTTAATTAAGGTTTTCGGTTGAGGGTAAGAGTTAGGGCTCGGGATTATTAACTTCATTGTTTCGGGATAAGAACTAAAGGATCAAGGTTAGGGTTTGCATTGAAGTTTCGGATTTGGTTTAAATTCTCACTCCAGTCAAATGTAGCTAACTAGCTAGCGAACTAGCTATTTATTCATTTGGTATTAAATGTTTAAATATTGTTTGTTTCCCGTCAGTCGCAGGTTCAGAATTTGCCGGAAGAGGAGACGGCAGCGGGAGGAACCGAGGAACGGAACGGAGAAACTCCATATGATGGATACCAACGCACATCCCGTGACACCAGACTCAGTAGCCCCTCTAAACTATGATGACGTGTGACGGGAATGTTTGCGCGTGGCTTACGTGTCTTGGGACACTTCAGATCTTGTCGTGTCGGATGCGCAGAGGTACCGATCGAGGTCCGTCCCTCTTGGTTGGTCAGGACTGAATCCTTCCTAACGGGGAGACATTTCTGTACGTGATTGAGGACATCAAACAGGAAGTCTAAACAAGCCAGAGTCCTTGTGGTAGAAAACCAAGACGTTACCTTGTTGGATTTATAACGACAAACCAGATATTGTCCGGAACACTGGAACTGGAACACACGGTACTTGTTGAAGTCCTACTGACGGTTATTCCCTGTTGCGAGCCGCCAACTGTGAATTGCTGCGCCGCAAAAATCAAAATTTTCCATCATTTCACTTCATCTACAGCACCTTCGTGTGTATCCTTTGACCTGCACAAGGATCTCGTTATTTCTCAACATTAGCAATGCAAAAGGTCCTTGGCAACCAACAAGATGTTCGACTAAAATATTCACACTTTACCTTACCGCAACCCTAAACTTGAACCCAAACGCCAAGCCTGTCAAAGTCCCTGTCCCATAAATCTAAAGTCGAATATTAAACAATAACCTTAAATGCAGGTTGAATATTTTGTAAAACCGTTGGTAGTTTCTATTTAAGTGTTACACCACATGTCATGTTTGTTTGCGGGTGGGTGAAAAATTGTGGACTCTAAAATCCAGAGGAAGAGGACAAGGAGGACTTGTTAGCGTATATTTGGACCCAGGCAGCATCTGGTGCCGAACAAATCAACCAGTGTGTGACGGAGGAGAAAGTGGTCTGCTGCTCGGGACGTCAGCTTGCATTTATTTAAGTCTAATTTGCTTCCATTCAACTGTATATGTCATATTTTTATTTGAACTCTCACGAAATAGATAAAACGGCACAAATGACGTCTGCAGTGTTTTTCACCGACATGCCAGCAGATTGTGTGCCAAGCCGACGAAGTGGTTACAGTGTTGAGTTGGTATGTTGGAATATTAACGGCAGCAATTAGCAGCGTCATGCCACAAATTCCTGCACGCTTGGCAGCAACGTTTCATATTTCCACCACAATATTGGCATTTAAAGGTGATCCCACACCCCGTCAAATCATGCACGTCAGGTTCATGGAAGACTCGAAACTGGCCATAATGGACCCTTCCGATGGCGATCTTGAGCTTAGCCATGTCCCGCAAGCTTCCAAAATGGCGATTGAACAAAACAGGTTTGAAGTGGATTCTCTATCGCGTATTCCAGATGATATTGCGATATGTTTTTGCCAAATGCGTCAGACTTGTCCAAGAGACCTCTTCAGAGAGGTCTCAACTATTTCACGCAATGATATGTACACGGAATTAAGATTTTGGACGGAGCAGGACGCAACGTCAGCGTTCCAGCGAAATTTTGGCGATCGATGCAAAAACGTTTGACGCCTCACAAACTTCATATTGTATTTATTCATAACCCTAACCCGAAAGCACTGACAATAACGAAATCAAACTCAGAGAAGATGCTTGTTCACTTACCTTCGAACATGCAGCCTTGTGTTTGTTGATATTGTCCACATTTAGTTGTACGTGCGCTCTTACTCCATCGTAGACACTTCGTCAACTGTGTTTTAAGACTTTGGAAAATTAATCACCTTGTAACCTAGCAGGATATCTTTCATCAGAATTGCACGTTCTAAGGACCAGTTTCTTCGTAACATTAACTTTTCCAAGCGCACACTAGTGACAACCAGCATTGCTTGTGGGACAATACGGCGAGAGGGGCGTGTCAAGCCAGGGGGTTAGGACAATGCGGCTATCTGATTGGCTATTATTGTACGAGTGATTGACAGGTCGGAAAGGTCCATTGTCCACATGTGTCACGTGATTGGCTGGCAACACGTCCAGGGTGTAAATAAGAGTAACAACAAATTATTGATCCTATTTGGGTCTGATTTCAATGTATACTTACACCAAAGGAACAAAAATCCACGTTGATTTGATAAAGGATTAATCGGTGACCTCCTTGCTACACAATGAGCGCTGACCTAATTCCAGGTGACCCGCGCGTGTCACCGCCGGGCCTGCGGAATGCTGAGTTTCTTTACCAGGGGTGTTGTCTGCTGCAGCTCTGATAAGCATGCCAGATAGCGGGCCCTGCGACACACACAAACAGACATTTCATTGTGTGCGCGTGTGTGTATCAATAAGAAAAAAATAAATACAAAATTAGCAATGCGATTTCTGAAAGCAACTTCCAGGAAGTAGTCACACCGAGGCCGCCAAATAGACAAACTCTGGAATGTGCTGTGATACTTATTTTTGTTTCGTGTTGTATTTTACGACGGCAGAAATAAGACAAGCATGCGGGTCCAACGATGCAGCTCTGCTTACCTTTTAGCTGTGACACAGCAGGGATGTCCGCTGTCTCTGCACAATAGTGACCCTCCCCTGCTTGACAATATTTCAGGCGGCATAGATGAGCGGCCAAACTCATGACGTCGCTTGAATTTGTCTCTCGATCTTCACCCAGGCTAGCTTCCAAATCATTAGCAGAGACACTCAGTGTGATGGTGGTAATTATGTAAATTAATAAGCCTGGCTCGCTTCGCAGACACATTTACTCAGTTGTTGGAATTCACAATTAACGGGTGGGAAGGCACTCCAGAGTCCAATATACAAACGTGGAGAACATTTCCACCATGACGACCCCTTTAGGCACACGATACTGACCGCTAGAGGTCAGCAAAGAGCCCCATACAAACAGCCATGGGTCATTCCTGCATTATTTTTCTCCTCTTCCAAGGGATTTCTTTTCCTTTTGTTGCTCCCTCTTGATGAGCAACACAGAATAAATATAGCAGAAAGATCAACATTGAAATCTGCATTTTTTAATATGATTTTTTTAGATGTCCTTCATGTAACTATTAAAAATTTTATCCATCACGAATATATTTTAAATAGCATCTAATCCGCCACGACACTAAAAGCTACATGACTCAGTATAAAAGTCATGAAGCTAACTGCCCTGAGCAAGGACCTAAGGTAAATCATATTTTCTATTACATTATTATTACAATGTCACTCAAACTAATGCAACATTTGTACTTGATTTTTTTTTAAAAACTGTATTCATGTTATTTTCTAGGAGTTTGATTTTACGAGCGTACTCACCGAGCGAACGGAACTCCTTTCAAGAAAATCAATACTCGAGGAAATGATACCTGGTAATCGTACTCGAGTATTTGTACTTAGTTCCCTTGTGCGCACCACGCAAGGTTTCACGCCAATTCGGTTCCATTGGTTGATTCTGCATTACGCATGAGTCAAGGCACGCACGTGGGGGGGGGGACGTATTTTACTGTATGTCCCCGTTGGGGGGGGGGGGTCCGATCGCCGCGTCAAGGCGATTTTTGGAGCTTTTGGGGGATGACAGGACTCGTTTAGCTCCTTTTTTTGGGGGGGGGGGCGCGCGTGGAGGTAGAGCAGTTTGACCTCTCAGCGTGTCGGAGTACGATGTCCGGGGAATCGGTCGAGGAGGGCTCGGGGTGGAGCTCGAACGGGAGCGCCAACGCCACCCCCGCCGCCAACCGCTCCTGCGACCCGGAGCTCCGCGCCGCCGAGGCGGGCTCGGACGGCGCCGCGGCGGTGCGCATCGTCATCTCGGCGGTGTACGCGCTGGTGTGCGCGCTGGGCCTGGTGGGCAACTTGCTGGTGCTCTACCTGATGAAGAGCAAGCGCGCGTGGAAGAAGTCCCCCATCAACCTGTTCGTCACCAGCCTGGCGCTGACCGACTTCCAGTTCGTGCTGACGCTGCCGTTCTGGGCGGTGGAGAACGCGCTGGACTTCACGTGGCTCTTCGGGCGCCTCATGTGCAAGACGGTGTCCTACGTGACGGCCATGAACATGTACGCCAGCGTCTTCTTCCTGACCGCCATGAGCGTGGCGCGCTACACCTCGCTGGCGTCGGCGCTGCACGGCCGCCGCCGGCGCCGTCGCGGGGGCGGCGGCCCGCGGCGGCCGCTCCCCGTCCCGCGATGCGGCGCGGCGCGCTGCGTGGCCGCCTCCATCTGGCTGGCGGCCGCCTGCGCGGCGCTCCCGCACGCCGTCTTCTCCACCACGGTGCGCGTGTCCGGCGAGGAGGACCTGTGCTTGGTGAAGTTCCCGGAGAGCGAGGGCGCCAGCGCGCAGCTGTGGTTGGGACTGTACCACGCGCAGAAGGTCCTGCTGGGCTTCGTGGCCCCCCTCGCCATCATCACCGCGTGCTACCTGCTCCTCTTGCGCTTCGTGGCGGCCGGCGACGACGCCAACGCGCCGAGCGCCAAGAGACGCGCCAAGGTGACCAAGTCGGTCACCATCGTGGTGCTCTCCTTCTTCCTGTGCTGGCTTCCCAACCAGGCGCTGACGGCGTGGGGCATCCTCATCAAGCTCAACGTGGTGCACTTCACCTACGAGTACTACACCACGCAGGTGTACGTGTTCCCGGTCTCCGTGTGCCTGGCGCACTCCAACAGTTGCCTCAACCCGGTGCTCTACTGCCTGATGCGCCGCGAGTTCCGCAAGGCGCTCAAGAAACTCTTCCGCAGGATCGCCTCGCCCGCCTTCGCCACCGTCATCAGGCCAATCGCCCGCTCCACCAAGCCCGAGGCGGACGAGCGGGGACGGGTCGGGCACGCGCGGCCGTCGCCCCGGGGGGCGCCCCCGCAGGGGCCCGCCGCGGTGCTCTTCTGCCCACCGGGGGCGGCCACGTAAATAACTCATCATCATCATCATCAGCAGCAGCAGCAGCAGCATCGCTCACGAGGGGGACTACAGATCAGTCCGGGTGCAAAACCACTTAACTCGAAGTAAAAATCTTTGCGTCAAAAGCTGGATCAACTCTTATACTGGGAAAAAAAAATGTTGCGTGTAAATCAAAATAGCACTGCATTACTGCACACCAAAATGAAACAGAAAATACAACGACCTGTACGTACTGTAATATTTGTGTGTCGGTGTGTCCCTTTGAGACATCGGGAGCTGCAATCGTGAGCTGTGGTCCACAACGGTTTCTTGTGAGTGTTCTTATTATATTTGACTGTTCGTCCTGTTCAATAAATGGCTGAAAGTGCACCAATGGCAGTGGCTCTCCTTACAGCACCACTTTGATATTAAAAACTACACCAGTGGATGATTTAACAAGATAAATGAACACTAGATAAGAAAAAAAAAACATTCATTTTCATGAACCAATTTGATGAAAAAAATCAATACAAGACTGTAGAACAGTTCTTTTCCTTTCGGCTTGTCCCGATTAGGGATGGCCACAGCGTGTCATCTTTTTCCATCTAAGCCCATCTCGTGCATCTTCCTCCATCTTCAGCACCCTTCTACCATCATACTCACCCTCTCGGCTCTGGATCTGTCCAAACCATCGGAGTCTGCTCTCTCGAACCTTGTCTCCAAAACACATAGAACACCAGACACCTCCCGCCAACTGTTCCACCCGGCTCGGACCCGTTTCTTCACTCCCTTATCCATTGCTCTGGATTGTTGACCCCAAGTATTTGAAGTCATCCACCCTCGCCATCTCTTCTCCCCGAACTTTCACTCCTGCTCCTCCGCCCCTCACATTCAAGCACATTTATTCTGTTCTACTTCGGGTAATCTTCATGTGCGTGCCTCCATCTTTCTGATTATTCCTCCGCCTGTTCCCTGCAGATCACAATATCATCTGCGAACATCGTAGTCCAAGGGGATTCCACTCTAACCTCATCTGTCAGCCTATCCATTACTACCGCAAACAGGCAGGGGCTCAGCGCGGATCCCCGATGCAGTCCCATTTCCACCTTGAATTCTTCTGACCCAGAATAATGATAATAATAATCATAATAATAATGTGGAATAGAGGAATTTTTATATAATCTTGGGAGATGAAATTGATTTGATCAAGAAAGACATTTTAGGCCACAAAATGGCTACATGAACGATGCTCTTATCACAGCAAATGAAAACGCTCGGAGGGCAGGACGCTTTGCCCAGGCCCCCCCGAGGAAGAGAAGTCTCACGGGTGACGATGTGACTTTGAAGTTGGGTCGGATTTTCCGTTGCGGAAGGAAGGAATGAATGTGGTATTTCATTAGAGAGAACGATTAACGTCATCTTTCTAATCTCCTGTCATTCAGAATTCATGCAGACGGTGCTTCAGATGTGGGGGAGATGTTAAAGAATACATGAATTGGAAATGCACAAGAAGGCGAGAATAAAAGAAGTTCTTCAGAGTCGAACTCCAGTGTTACCTTTGCCCAATTTCGCTCTTCACCTCCGAGTCTTTAATGTGTTTGAGATTTGAGCTTTTTCAAAAAAAAAAATTAATGAAGAACCTGACCCGTCTCTACTCTTTTCATAGCTTTTGAAATTTACTTTGGCTTGCTCGTCGCAACATTTGGCAAGGAAGCGGAGAGTTCATCGAGCGGGTGATGGGGGGGGGGATCGGCTCGCAGCCAATCACTGCGATCAGATAGTTGACATTTTTTTAATGGTTATTAAGCCTCACTGGACACATCATTAGGCACACCTGCACGCTATAATCATAATATACTTATGTTTATGAAGACAGAGGTTGATAATTGTTTTCTTTAAAGGGGGTATTGTTCTCCATATCTCTTTCTTTGAAAAAAGGTAAAAAAAGAGGAAAAAACATAGCCTTAGTGAGTACATCTTTCTATTATGGTGTGGAAAAGTTCTGTCAAAAAAGTTCTTATAATGTTTCACTAAAGGGAAAATGTACAAGTATAATTTAAAAAAAAAAGTAATCACAATTTTATTGAAATTGCTATGGGGAAATGTGGCCTTGTAAGAAACGCACAAAGATTTTGACAATTAAAAAAAAAAGGAGTAAAAGTAAAAATGTGATTAAAAACTCATTTTTGCAAGTAGAAATCCCTGATATACTGGATTAAAAGATTTTGAAATACAAGGAAAAGTAGCATGACAATAGCGGCGAAGAGGTTATAAAAAATGTGATGAAAAATACATTTTTACTTGATTAAATCCAAAATATTATGGGGTAAAAAAAATTGTAATATGAGAAAAAATACATAGGTATGAAGTAACTCGAAAAGGGGAAATGAAGAAAAATTATGATTTCAATATTTTTTTGAGAATACATTCATATTGTAATAAACTAATACTGCAAAAAAGACTTCAAATTATGACAAATGAATTTAAAAAGGGACAACAGTTGCCAGATTATGGATCATGATTTCACAAAAATATTTCTTTTAGGGTGAGGTGACTGTCAAGGCTGAGTGACAATATTACAAAATAGATATATAAAAAGGAGAACATTTTCAAATTATTAGTAGAAAAATGATCTGAATAGGAAAAAAGGCTCCATTATGGAGGATAAAGGATAGGGATAAAAACATAGTTATGTCATAATTTGGAAAAAAAAAATTAAGGTCTGATTTAAGAACCTTGAATTAACAATCATTAAAAATGTTCCATTAACAACAGCAGTATGATTAGATTTTTGTATCGGCATAAGAGAAAAAGCCAAATTCTATACTGACTGGTGAGACGAGTATAAAAAGATGCAGACGACCTTCAAAATAAAGGTCCAAAAGGTTTTCACTTTATGCTTGAACACATTTTTGATTAAAGAAAAAAAAAAAAAGGCATTCTGCCTTGTGTTGGAGAAAAAGCCAGAGACAAAAATGTGTCTAGACGCATCACAAAAGAAAGCAGGAGCATAAAAAGGCGCATTTAGACCAAAAATGTACACGGCTTGGGTTTTTCCATCACTTTGATGAACAATTCATCACTCATTTTGCACAAATAAAGTTGTAGTAGTATGCGGGTGTAAAAAAGGCTTGAATTATGAAAAAAATTCTCGATTTTATGAGAAGGTTATAACATTTATATTATGGTAATATTGCAAGACTACATTTATAAAAATGAAGGACAACATTAGTATTATATAGCAAATGTGAAATAGTTTTACAACAATAAAGTCAGAATTTTTGAGGGCGGGGGTTTCAGGGTAGAAAAAAAAATCCCATGTAAAGCAAAAAAGTAATTCTATTTTTATGAAAGATGTGGTCATTATGAACTAGGTAGAAAAATGTTTCATAAAATAAGAAAGAAGGAAATAAGTGATAAAATTTCAGGAAAAAGTCCCGATTTTACAAGAATAAAGATTACGCTGAGAAAAAATTTGTTCAATGATGGAAAAAAAATTCCAATTTTATAAAAATGAAGTTAGAAAATAAATAAAGGCTATTAAAAAAAGAATAAAGTTACAAAAATATTATTTTAAGAGAACTGTGTTTTTTATGAGGAAATAAATTCCAATTTCATTTATTTTAAGTTGGATTTTTAAAAAAAAGATGTGACAAGAATTTTATGACAATTTTACGATACAAATTTATAAGAATAAATTATTACAATTATTTATATAAGCAAAAGAAGTAAAATGAAAAGAAAGTCAATTTTATGAGAGCAGTCATACTATCATGTAATTTTATTTCGGGGGGAAAAAAAGTTGTAAATGTATTTTTTCTGAATTGTATTTTTTTAGTTTTCACACCATAAAGTAGTTGAACAACAGCGCCCCTGCTGGCCACAGCTAAACGGCGCACACCAAATGCGACTCGATGACCGATCTGCGATTTCTGACCGATGAATTAACGAGAGACCCATCATAAATACTCCTTAATTTTACCCATACAATATCTTCTTTATTCATATATTACAAATATGGCGAAAGGTGCTCACTCATTCCACGTATCTGATGAAGAGCGCGATGAAGACGCAGCCCAGCAGGGACACGGTGGAGGCGGAGAGGACCACCACCACCACGCTGCCCACCGCGTTGACCAGGGTGCCCAGGCCGGCCCCCACCAGGATCTGGGCCAGCTGCACCATGCAGGTGAGGGCTGCGCAGTCTACGCCCGTCCCCCGCGCCGCCTCGCCGCCGCCACGACGATTCATTTCCTCCTGCGTGGGTGAGCAGCGGGGTGGATAGAATCAGAACACAACAGCCTGACAGCTTTGTTGTCGTTTTCTTCGGCGCACTGCGGAAAACAACCGTTTGGCCTCGGGGGAACAAAAGCGCACTCTGTCGATGTTTAATCGCAGAGCGTGCGTATTGTTTTCCCGTCTTTTCCAAAACTTCCCTCAGACTCCCCCCAGTCAAGACGATACTAACTGGCGTAATAAATTCAATAACGGCGAGACGTTCTCATTTTTGTTCCTTGCCGGAGTAGTCCTCCCCCCCCCCCCCCCCCTTTTCAACTTGATTTTTGAATCCCCTCGAAAAAAAAAAAAAGTTTCAAAAGCGTCGTGAGAAATGTGTCATCGTGAACCTTCGTCACATTCATCGAGTTTATTGGACAAAAAAATAATGATGGCTGCCTTGAAGTTATCACGGCAGTACTTTGAGCGCGTTGGTGTCGCAGGTGTGAGGCTACTACGACTTGACGAGCGTGGCTAGCATCTTTAGCTTTTAGTGAGCGGCAACAAATCCAGTGGACAAAGTATAAATACTTCGGTCAAATGAGTACAAATGCTTTGTTACTGTACTTAAACCTTAAAATGTTGCGTCAAATTTGACCCACCGTCTACAAAACTGCGGTTTGTTCGTAAATGAGTTAAGTTCTATGCTATGGAAGTAAATAAGTTCCACCAGGATTTGAATTTGAAATGCTACAGAAAACAGGATTTGAATTTGAAAATGTAAAGTGAGCACATTTTTAATAGTTGTATTTCAGTGTAACTTTGAAATGTTAATAGTTCAAATGGCTACAATTCGCTGTCTGAAATTCACCGTCTGTTGCACCAGGCAGGGTTACTTCAGGTCAGAACCGAACACCCAGCCAATCGCAGTTAAGCTTTCTGAGTCACGTGTTGTCACATACTAAGAAAGCGTAACTGGATTGGCTGGGGGTTCGGTTCTGACCTGAAGTAACCCTGCCTGGTGCCACAGACGGTGAATTTTAGACAGAGAATTGTAGCAACTATTGAAAATGTGATCACTTAACATTTTAAATTCAAATCCTGCCGGCACTGTTTTTACTTCCATATATGCCAGGGGTATCAAACTCATTTTTTGTCGCGGGCCGCATTGTAGTTCCAGTTTCCCTCAGAGGGCCGTTATGACCCTGAAATCATAAAAATCTCTGACCGCCTAATCATATTTACACGTGGAATTTATGAAGTAGTTTTGGAATCATAAATCAAGGGAAGGGTTTTTCAACGATTGTTGATGTTTGGCAACACAAAAATGCTTACAATATGGCAACATTATCATTTAGGACATGACAATAGGAAATGTTGGTGCAGATTGTAGAAAAAGCCGTGGAAGTTGTTACACATGATTTGCCTTCGCGGGCCACATAAAATCACGTGGCGGGCTGGATCTGGCCCCCGGACCTCTAGTTTTACACCTGTGATGTATGCCATCTTAGAGTGCTTGTTTTTCCAGTTTTTGCGAACAAATGAAAAGAGGGTCGAATCAAGGAAAATAGCAACAATGGTGGGAATCTTGAAACTGTACATGCAAGAATTTTACCGTAATTCCCGGCCTACAGAGCACACCTGGTTATAAGCCTCGCCCAGTACATTTGGAAAGGAAATACCATTTGGTACATACATACGCCGCACCTGTGTAAAAGCTGCAAGTGGCCACATTGAAACACGAGATATTTACAAAGAAAGACGGTACACAGAGAGTTTAACGCTAATGCTAGCGCCGCGGCGCTAACGCTAGCACCACACTAATGCTAGCGAAACGCTAACGTTAGCGCCACTCTAACAGAGCCAGTTTAAAAAAAAAAACATACCGGTAAAAATCACTGAGACACGGCAGTAACACGCGAGCGGAGCATTAACAGGGCCGGACCGGTAAAAGTCACTTCCTCGGCACATATAATCCAACGGTCTCAGTCTAGCACAGCGCGAAGAGGGCCGGTTAAAATAAAAATGACCAAAATATCACTGAGACACACCAGCTAACAGGGCCGGTAAAAGTCACTTTCTCGGCACATATATTCCACCGGTCTCACTCTTACCTTTTCCGCTCGAGTGCCCCCTTGCAGCCGCCAGAAAAAAAAATGCACAAATTAGCCGCATCACTGCATAAACCGCAGGGTTGAAAGTGTGTGAAAAAAGTCGCGGCTTATATGCCAGAAATTATGGTATTTTATTTTGTTAAAATGGGATAGCGGGAACAGTTTTTGAGTGGGAGAATGAAGTGCCTGTGTTGCCACCACATTTGCACGTTCCTGCAGAAATATGATACTGACGGTCTTTAAAAGGTTACATATGCGCGTATTTTATATTGTACATGGGGATTTTTAAACCAGTCCCGAGAACTGTCTGTACACTCGCATAACCTGAAGAATATTTGAGGGCATAGCACACTTTTTCAAGTTAATTAATTTACTTTTAGTGAAACCATTTTCAATAAAGGTAGGCTGATTAAGATTATCATCTTTGTTTTCTTTCCAATCTATGACAGCATTTTTGTGTGATGAAAATAATCAAGATGATAATAGGATGAAAGTCACTGAGGGATATATTTTTAATGCTTTTATTTTTATTTAGGTATAGCAAGATAATAATCATGTATTACTGTAAGCTACAAAACTAATTGGTAATTTAATTGCATGTATTTTATTCCGGCATCGCCGTCATTCATTGATTAACCCTGCAAGACCATAAACAACAGCAAAGAGATAAGCAGGAATGTTGCTATAGCAACACTTTTCATAAAGCAACATGGATAGCTGGTGGCCTTTTAGTGCTTTTTTTTTTTCCTGATGTCAAATAATCATGATTACAAATGAAATGTAGATATGAAATGTTTGGACCTCTCTCAGTGCTGTGTACATCTTGACCTCTGAGCGCGAGTGTGGTGCACGCAATGAGATACACACTTGCAGTAACAACGAAAATAGAAGAAGTCACAATCGAATATCGTTGGAATATATGACAGAATTATTACACATTATTGCCTATTTCTGATTATATGGCACTTGTGTACCAACATTCATTATTAAAAAGATGTAAGTGCCAGTTCAACACAAGTCCTGTACTAATTTCCGTTAGCTTGTCGATGTTGTTTTTTCGTCGGTGTGTAGCTCTCAGCTAGCGATTTTTGTGAACAAAAATGAAAGAAACAAAGTCGCTGATGTATTTGAACTTCAATAAGTGAAATTCTATTTTTTTACGCGTTCAGTTTTACGGCGAGCTTTAACTCGAGTGTAAAAAAAAATCACGAAGTAAGCAACATTTTACCTCTACCCGTCGCTACAATGTTAGCATTTTAGCATCCCGTTGTTTTGATTACGTGGGATCTGCATGCCGTCCTTGGGTTGATGGATAAAAGCTGGAGAGGAGTATAGGATGGACTCCTTGTATAAGAGTGCAAAAACCGGACACAGATTTTAACGAGAATCAAAGAAGTTGACATGCATGATTTGCCTTCGCGGGCCACATAAAAGTCATGTGGCGGGCCGGATCTGGGCCCCGAGCCTTGAGTTTGACACCTTTATTATAGCTCAAGTTCGATGATCAATGATCCACCCATTTTGGATCTCATAGATCAGGACACCCATAATATTTTATTCATTGCCCAAAAATGTCACAAGGACAGTGATTTCAAACGGTCATTTGAAAGTGGCTTTGACGTTCAAAGTCGATCGCATTCAATCGACAAAGCGGATTGACGTCAATTTTATATCGTGTCACGGACTCCTTTTGACCCGTGTTATGCATAAAACAGTAGAAGAAAAATTGATAAAAGACAAAAGAATGGATTCTAATGGAAGGGGGATTTAACAGCTGATCCTTCATAATTTGTGCGTATGAATTGGTTAGGGTTAGAGGAGATTCTAAGCTTGTTCATACAGTTAGAACTCATTCAAATAAGACCATATTGATGAATTATTGATTTGTGCATCAAATACGTGTACGCACAATTTAAGCACAAATTTGTCCAAACGCGTTCTTTGTGAATGAGACAACTACAAAGAGTTGAAAAAAAGAACAAAATATTTTGCTCATTTCTGTAGGTCACTTCAGATTTTATAGTGTAGCTACATGTGCTTCTGTGTTTTACCTGTGGATAATAAATCATATTTAGACAGGAAATGGACACGTTCTTTGTAAAGAGTAGGGGATGGAAGGAAAAAAATGCATTTGGTCAATCCTGCGGACGGTACATGGCGAGATCTTAGTATCTGAAAAGTGCTTCTGACACTGCCTTATAATTTAATGTGCCCACGCATGACACCTTTTTTAAGCTTCCCCTAGAGTGTTTGGGTGAATTATTAGGTTAAAAAAAAAAAAGAAAATGACCGTATTGAGGATTTTTTTTTTTTAGTGGTAGCTTGAGTCGGCAAATGGAGTTACCCAAGTCTACACCGTCTGGAGGACAGGATAAGGAAGGGGGAAAAACTACCGTTATTCCCAGCCTACGAGCGACGCGACTTTTTTCGCACGCTTTCAACCCTGCGGTTTATGCGGTGATGCGGCTAATTTGTGCATTTTTTTCCTAACGGCTGCAAGAGGGGCACTCGAGTGGAAAACGCTAGCACTTTGCTAACGCTAACAGGGCTGGTTAAAATAAAACTTACCGGTAAATATCACTGAGACATGCCAGTAACACAGCAGCAACACGCTAGCACAGCGCTAATGCTAGCGCAGCGCTAACAGGGCTGGTAAAAGTCACTTCCTCGGCACATATTTTCCTCCGGTCTCATTCTTACCTGCGCTAGAGCTAGGGCGCACTCGAGCAGAAAAGGTAAGACACTAGCGCTGGGGTAGCGTTAAACTTTGTGTGTACCGTCTTTTGTGTTTGAATGTGGGTTTCAATGTGGGCACTTGCAGCTTTTACACAGCTGCGGCGTATGTATGTACTTTCCTTTACAAATGTACTCGGTGAGGCTCATAACCAGGTGCGCTCTGTAGGCCGGGAATTACGATACTTTCAAGAGAGTCTGGGACTGTGTGGTTCCCACATGAAACAATTTGATTAAAAAAAAAAAAAATCTATGACTAAAAGTTATGTGCAACAACAACAACAACAACAAAAAATTTGGTCTGAAGGGAATTTAGAGCCCGAAGGGTAAATAAGATTAAATTATTAATGTGCCGACTAGAATGACTTCTGAGGATGAGCGGAAGACAACGCAACTGAGGAGAATGCGAGAAGCCTGCACATCCCTTGAAGCACGCCATTGGGAAAGACGCCGTCTGCCACCAGTTTCCATGGATACTGTGACACTAATTACGGATGTCAGAAGGATGACAGTCAGCAGTCAGTCATCTCATGGTAGAAAACAGTTGCCAGGGCAGGCGCTGTCCTCCAAACAAATCCAAAAACACGGGTGTAATTGGGAGCCAGGAGCACCAAGCGACCCCCCCTCGTTTGCGGCCATTACTCACTCTTTGTAGAATGCGGGTGAGTCCTGTAAAATCTCTTAGGTGACCTCGGTATGAAACTAGCAGGCGTGACTGAGAACCGGCATTAAGAATGAATTTTGACTGTGTTTTAAAAAGTTTAAAAATATTTTTAAAGAACTTAAATATGATCTCGCTTGATCTGGGATTTTCACCGATCACGGGGTTGGTCTTAAACATATCCTCAGCTGGTTCAGTATATGACGTAATTGTGTAAAAAAAAAAAAAAAAAAAAAAAAGGACAGTACAGAGATGCCTCGGTTCTCGACCACAATCCGTTCCAGAAGTGATTTGTTCGAAAACCGAATCGATGTTTCCCATTACAATAAATGGAAAAAGAAATAATGCGTTCCAAACCTAAAAAAATATGAATTTTTCAAGCATTTTTTTTAGCTTTTCCTAATAATAAACTACATAGTAGAAATACATGTGTAGTTGAAATACTTGATATAATAAAATAATTTAAGAAATATATTTATTTTTTGCTTAAAATGTATGCTTTAGTAGTAGAGTATGCTAGGCTTATCTGTAGCGACTCAGCCTCCAGCCTTGTAAAGTTTTTTTATTAACAAAAGTGCAGAATAACTTTAAACTAGCAACTTGCCTTTTTTGGAGCCATGATTTGGGGTTAATAGGGTGGTCCTTGATTAGAAGAAAAACAACAGTCACTACCGGGACACGTCTCTGTACAGAAGCTGCGTTATACACAAAAAAACAAAAGTGCGCTGGTTGCGCCGCGCGGATTCTGTCATTTCCGTTTTTTTTTCGGGGGGCGTTCGAATAGACAATAACAAAACGCTGTACACTTTACTTTACTGTATAGTGTATACAAAACATATACCGGACGTACCTCCTCCTCGCGCTGGTACTCTGCGATGAGGTTGAACGGGATGGTGTAGAGCGTGCTGGACATGACGCCAAAGACGCTACACAGGACAAGGGTGGCGATGACGTTCGGGAAAAGGCCGATGAGGCCGGTGCCGAGGCCGAACACGAAGTAGCCCATGAAGTACAAACCCTTCAGGCCCAAGTAGGGCAGCAGGGAGCGCTGCACGTCTGTTAAAAAAAAAAAAAATAAAATAAAAGGAAACAGAATTAGTTACAAAACAATTCCCCACTCGAGAGAAAAACAAACGCCCAGCACCAAATTGAAGACCAGAGAGGGCGTTGATCTCTGCCGAGGATTAAGCATGTGTCACCGGCAAAATCGATACGCCAACGGATACCAGATTGAATCTTAACGGCTAAAAGTGGCGAACTGTGAAGGAAATCCATGACAGAACACAACAAATTACACACCGATCGGACGAGGGTTGGCGCTGACAGTGTTTCCTCGCCAAGACACGTAATTGCAGAATTTTGTGGGAACCGATCCTCTGTTATTTGCTGATGTGTTAGTTCTGGAATGCCGTTAGATGCCACAAGATGGTGCCAAACCCGCTTAATATCTCATAGCGAAGGACTGTTTTACTTTCCTTTCCATAATACAGAACAAAGCAACAACAATGGCGACAGAAATGGACGTAAATGACCAAATGATATGTTTAATTACGCTGCAAAATTGATCGAAAAGGCGGCGATGGCGGTGCTGTGTGGAGCTGGGAGGAACGGCGCGTACGCCATCACAGCATGTGACTAAGCGCGCCCAATCACGAGAGATGAGCCCCGTGGCTTTCCCCGTGTGCAACTTTTTTTTTGATCAGGCTACGCACAAACTATGTCAAAGTGCGGGCAAGAGCTTCTATATATTAGACAGGGTTTTGGCTTACTCTGTGCTTCTTTTTTTCAGGGTTTTTGTGTAGCTCGCTGCTGCAACGCTTTCTCATGCTGCGCTTCTTTTTCAAGCTTTTGTCCCGCTTTCAGTCTGCACAGCTATTTGATGGTGACAACGAACACGGCTCAACGAGGACCCCGCGGTGGGAGCAGTCCGTCGGCCGAACGGCGATCAAAATGAGAGTAATGAGTAGCGCCGCGAAGCCTTACTCCTGGGAAACAACTCTGCCATCCCTTTTATTATTTCAGACTTGATAGGCTGTTCGGGGATGTGCGAGCTGGCCCCAGGGAGCGTTACATTTGCGTGCATCTCATCAAGTGCATTGAGTCGGATAACCGGGACGCCCAGGCTTAACATTTTATCCAGCAGTCCCCCCCCGCACAGCATGCTCCCTTCACCGCCGAGATAATAACGTCCGCACGAGGCCAGGTAAAAAGGTCTCTTTAATCACACACGCGGCGCACTTACAGGAGAAAAGAGCTGAAGACACGGCGTTGATGCATAAGCCCCAGCAGCCAATTTCCACGCCGCGCTCGTACGTGACGTAGGCCGTGGAGTTGTGCTCGGCGTACGGGTTCCCTTTGTAGACGATCTGCAAAGAAGGAATAAGTAGATGCCATTTGTGGGTATCAAAGTCTGGTTTGATGCCTTCCCGCTGCGGTTTCGCCACGCGTTCCCTGTTAATGAGACCGGTTTTTGAGTCAGCGAGGAGCTCCGGCCTTTATACGTGCACCTGCGTGGTAAAGAGCCCAAGGTGGGGGAGAAAGACCCCACATTGTGAAGCACCACATTCTTTGGTTGGCGTGGGAGGATATATCACAATCTAAACCTTTGTTATACCAATGATTAACGCAACTCACCAGCAGGATGGTCACGCAGAACGACAGAGAACCATTGTTAGTGAACTATACGAGTGAATAAAAGCATAAAGAGTATGATAAGTTTGCCTCTGAAGGAGACCTGGAATGCATTTTAAAAAAGGATGCTTCAAAACAGAGCTGTATTTCTTGTCAAATGTGAGTCAATTTAGCGTCACCAATCTGCTACTACAGTGTAGAAAATAAGTATTTGAACACGCTGCTATATTGCAACTTTTTCGGGTCATTGTCATGTTGAAAGACCCAGCCATGACCCATCTTCAATGCTCTGACTGAGGAAGAGAGGTTATTCCCCAAAATCTCACAATATGTTGGCGTGGTCATCCTCTTCTTAATACAGTGCAGTCGTCCTGTCCCATGTGCAGAAAACACCCCCAAAGCATGATGCTAAAACCCCCATGCTTCACAGTAGGGATGGTGTTCTTGGGATGGAACCCATCCTTCGTCTTCCTCCAAACAGTTAGTGGAATTATGACCAAAAAGTCCAATTTTGGTCTCATCTGACCACAAAACCTTCTCACATGACTCTTCTGTATCTAAATGGTCACTGACAAACTTTAGAGGAGCCTTGAGATGTGCTGGTTTAAGTAGGGGAACCTTCCGTGCCATCCATGATTTCAAACTATGAGGTCTTAGTGTATTACCAACAGTCACCTTGGAAACGGTGGTCCCAGCTCTTTTCAGGTCATTCACCAAGTCCTGTCATGTAGTCCTGGGCTGATTCCTCACCTTTCTAAGGATCATTGAGACCCCACGAGGTGATATCTTGCTCCACTCCGATTGAGATTGACTGTCATTGTTTAGCTTCTTCCATTTTCTAATGATTGCTCCAACAGTGGACCTTTTTCACCAAGCTGCAATTTCTCTGTCACCCTTTCCAACCGTGTGGAGTTGTACAATTTTGTCTTTGGTGTCTTTGGACAGCTCTTTGGTCTTGGCCATGTTACAAGTTTGAGTCTTACTGATTGTATTGGGGGGGACAGGTGTCTTTATTCACGGAACGACCTCATACAGGTGGATCTGATTCAGGATAATACATGGAGTGGAGGTGGACTTTTAAAGGCGGACTAACAGGTCTTTGAGGGTCAGAATTCTAGCTGATAGAGAGGTGTTCAAATCCTTATTTGCAGCTGTATCACACAAATAAATTGTTAAAAAAAAAATCATACATTGTGATTTCTGGATTTGCATCAGACCCCTCTATGATTTCTAAGTGGGAGAACTTGCAATATAGCAGGGTGTTCAAATACTTATTTTCTTCACTATAAATGCAGTATGTAATTTTCATTTGCAAGGTAATTTGGTCTTTGCCCGAGAAACTATCCTAAAATAGGCGCATTACACCAAAATAGCTGACCTCCTGTCTTTTCTGGTGAAAACTTAAATTCTTCTCACTCATCTGTAGCACACGAGCTCTTCGGACTAACACGGAAGAAGCCCCTGTAGCCCTTAAAACACTGAGCCGCCTCGTGACCACAAGCACACTGCTTTACCAAAGACATTCCTCACCTGTCCCATGAAGTCGGTGAAGAAGAGCATGTTGCAGAGGAACGCCGTCCACCCCAGCAGGTGACTGATGCAAAGGAAGCGGTAGTGGTTGGGCATGCTGATGATGGCTTTCAGCAGCGACTTCAGCGTCATCCTCTCACGGGCCTACGGAACAAAGGCACACGCAAACCTGAAGTCAAGGGTGTTAGAAAGTTGTAGTACACACATTTAAAAAGCATAAAACATACAATTTCATGGTAATTCTACAGTTATGTCAACATTTTGTACATCTGTTTTTGAAGATAATGATTTGTCTTGGAGTTGTCTGGTTTTGCGATGAAATCAAATCAAAAATTTCTTTGAAATGCTTTTTCAAACAATTGTTATCCTCTACCCTCTTAATTGCTTCATTTATACCAACTTAAAAATAGCCGAAATATAAATTAGTACCTATCCGGGTTATATAGGTATAGGTATTTAAAAAAAAAAAAAAAAAACAGTCTGCTTTCCATACAGCCAGGGAACAATGTACCTCCTTGTTGGGCTGTTTGGCCTCCCCAAGAGCGGAGAAGGACCTCGTCCTGATGTCCGGTACGGGCAGCAGCGGAGGGTCCTTGGCTTCTTTGCCGAGGGTTCCGTAGCTGTTCCGCTGGGACACCAGCTGCCTCAAGGCGCTGAGGGCCGAGGGTCCTCGGGCCGCCACCTTGTCCAGGGGCTGCTCGGGAATGCTGAAGAGGTGCACGGTGAGGAAGACGCTCCAGGTGAGCGCCGAGAAGAAGTAGATGACCTGGTACTCGGAGCCCAGCAGCTGGCCCAGGACGGTGTGACCCCAGTCCATCGCGCCCACCAGGTAGCCGAACGCTCCGCCCAGACCTGGAAGAGACCACTGGATGCTTCATTGCTCAACAGCTGGTTTATAAGTTATAACTACGCCGTAGTAAACGGAACACTTCTCTATGAAATGTTAACATCAGAATGAAAATACCGACGAAATACTGCCAAAATGCTGCCTGAAATCGGAATGTTGTCGTTATTATAAACGCCAAATTTTATGAAAACAGATAGCAATGCCGTATTCCGCTATGACAGCTGTGACTAATTTCATGACAAGCGTTGCCAATAGATGCTAGCGGCCGGTCTTGAACACAGCCTCGCCTCGAGTCAAGTGGTATCCCCCCACCAAATTTCACCTTTCACAAAAATGACAATTTCATCTGAAAAAACTCCCATCCCTGCATCTTACACAATAGAGATCAATAAATATCAACAAATAACTACAGTGTCAAAAAAACATCCTAATCACATTCGATGAAGCACAGGCAATGTGTGTGTCACGGTTATCCCAAGTGAGCCTCTTGCCAGTTATTAATGTCGAACGATACCTCCCAAAAATGGACAACAGAAATCAAGCAATTGACTACAAATAATTCACAGTGTGGAGACGGGGGAAAAAAAACAACTTTACAGCACATTTGAATCAATCTATTGACAGTTTTGCATGACAAACCCCATTTTGCACAAATACTGTTGAAGTAAACTAGAAGCAATAAACAATAAGACTTTAGTACTTCATGGTAACTGCCGCCATTGTGTAATATATGAGGTTTAAAGGTGCAGTAATGTTATGTTACATAATGAAGTTATGGTCCTTTACAGTACACGCATCCATTCCTCCTACTGGCGCCTCCTATTTTACCTCACCCTGCATTAAAAAAAAAAAAAGTCATGTGCCCGTGAGGCGTCCAAGGCTTGCTCAGCCCAGACGCATGACTGCAGCACATGACCGCGAGATTACCGCCGGGCTGGGTCAGACCCTCACCTCACCAGAAGCCCGCAAACCTAAACATTATTCGCATTTCTCTCTCTCTCACAACGACATTCCGGGAGCCCTGGCTTGGGAATTCATTGCAAAGTAATTTCCCATAAACTATTATGGTCCAGCGGTCCCGCAACCTTTTTGAGGATAAGGGGATCAGAAAATGGATGGATGCATATTCCGTGTAATAAAGTGCATACCAACAGGATATAAAAAATCTCCACAGCCCCTCTTGAAAATATTTTTCACAAGGATTTGCACAGGTGATATGCCACATTTCTGGTTAGGGGGGAAAATTTTTGAAATTATTTATCTTGGAATAGTTTAAAAAAAAATTACTACTCCCTACCTTACTATTTAAAAGCTGTCAAATACCATTGACGGTATCATCACATAAATCTGACATCCCCGTGTGGAGAAAAGTACAGCAAAAGTAGAGATGCCCTTTTCAAATAAAGGAATTCTAATAAGAATCATATATAAACAATATTAAGAATATTTATGTAATCAAAAGGTTTCGTGAAATTTAAAGTAAATTGAATATTATTTTATGTTGCGTTTCGCCTTATTTTCCAACTCACAAGGTTGTTCAGCTCATTAATAAGTCCAGCAAGAAAAAAAAAATTCAAATCAAACCAAATTTAGAATTAATAAAGCCAACATGTACTGAGGACGCAGGCCTTACCCGTGAGCAGGGCATGGTAGTGAAGGCCTCGCTCCTTGTCCTGGTAGGAGCACACGTCGAACAGGTAGGCCTTGATGGGCCCGTCGATGAAGTCGGCGGCAAAGTCAAACAGCACCACGCCAAGCATCACCACCGCGATCGCCCACGTCTGCCGCGCCGACCTGTCGGCGATCAAAGCTGAAAAAAAAAAAAAAAAGAAAAAAAAAAATCAGCACAATTTGGGTTGCCAAGTGTTGTTACTGATGAGTAATAAATGAGTAGTAAACGAGTAATAGTATGTACTGTATTGGTTGTAAGGGGCGTGGCCTAAACACTGACGTCAAGAGCTGATGTGTAGTTGGCCTGTGTCTGCATGTGAGTTGTGGCCAACAGCACTAAAATATGTTATGAATCCACTTTTATGAGAGGAAACATCCAGTGGTCCTATTAATGCATTCATTCAAGATCAAGAAACATTCAAAACGTGATGAAATGTAATTCAATACTTTGAAAACGCAATTGAAATAGTTATACTAATATTAGATTTGAGATAGCCCAACTTGTCATTGGTTATTATGTCTGCCTCGCAGTTCTGAAGATCCGGGTTCAAATCCAGCCTGCCCTTTGTGGAGTTTGGGTGTTCCACCGCTGCTGGTTTTGTCTGCTTTCTTCCAAAATCCCCAAAACGTGCATGGGAGGTTAATTGAAGACTCGAAATTGGTGCGAACTGTCGTTTATGCGTGTCTCGGTTGTCACTGGCGACCAGTTCTGGGTGTACCCGCTATCGCCCAGTGTCAGCTGGGATAGGCACAAGCACCCCTGTGACTACACTGAGAAAGAGCAATCCGCAAAATTGGTTAAAAACAAAAATCACGTTCGCTTAATTGAAGAGTACGTTTCTGTCAATGGTCGTCAGAGAGGTCGGGAAGAAGTACGACCTACGCGAAGGCGGAAAGATCAGGTCAAAGCGCCATCCGACATCGGAGCTGCAACACCGCGAACAACACAGGAACTCTCATTTCCTCGCCTGATTTCCTTACCCGAGATGACCAGATCGCCGTTGAGGAAGAGGGTGAGGCCCACCAGCATGAGGAGGCCCAGTGTCAGGATGTAGGGCCTCCGGCGCCCCCACGGCGAGCGGCAGTGGTCGCTGGCCGAGCCGATGACGGGTTGGAGCAGGAAGCCCAGGATGGGGCTGATCAGCCACACCAGGCTGTACATGCTGCGCGGCAGGCCCACGCTGAGCAGCACGGGCGTGACGAACGCCCCCTCCACCGCGTAGCAGAATTCCCTTCCGAACATGACCAGACCGTGGAGGATCAGGCGGCCCAGCGAGCGCTTGGGGGGCTCCGCTGCCCCGAAGACGGAGCCCTCCGCGCTGTCCACGAAGTAGTCTTTGGAGCCGCTCAAGTTCTTTGAATCCCGGTACGAGGAACCCGCGCATTTGGCGGGCTCGGGCACCCGGCAAGGCTGGGGCCTGGCGGACTGGTCCTCGGATAAAAGGGTCATGTTTGGAGGGGAAGTATCGGTGGACTAAAAAGTCGAAAGAGCCGCTCCTTGCATTGATGCTAAATCCTCTCTACTACTGCATAGCCGAGTGCAAGTTCCCCACAGCTTTAGCCCTCATGTGAGTCCTTGCCGGCCCGTCTGGAAAGCGCTGACTTGTGCTCCGGGAAGGGAGGGAAAGGGAGAGGAGGAGAGACGTTCGTTGTATTTACGAGATTATCAAAGGGTCCCTTCCCCTCATTGGGTAAAGCGAAGACCTGGGGCTGCTCACGGGAACGTTTGCTGCCTCACATGCATGAGAGTATGTGAGGCGGTATTCATAAAATCCCAACAAACGCTGATCCGATGCCAGGAAGTCACAATGTTACAAATACCGTACTGCATGTCAAGAAATGGAGGGATTCGACTTTTTAAAACAGCCTTTCCCAAACTTTTGAAGCCACTTACCATCTTCCAAAGCCTTGGCAGAGCTGGTCCCCCCGCAAAAAAAGCAATTTCATAGGTAATAACGCCAACGTGACCGAAAAGCCAACATCGTCGTTATACTTGTGGCGAAGTCCCCAAACATCAGCCGCAAGCGCGGACATGCCTCCATCGAGGTAAATGCAGGAAGCAGCAGGATGTCATGCTCGCAACCTTTCATTGAAGTGTCACAAAAGTGGCAAGAAATGCTGAAATTTAAAAAAAGAAACATTCCCAAACATATGAAGGCCCCGCAAAAAGGTCACGTCTAATATGCAAATATGACACAACAATATATGATTGTTTTGCAATGTTAAAGTTGACATCTGCTGGAAACAGAGAACGCCTCAAACCGGAGAAATGCGGATACAACGAAGCGGAAGATGATGAAAAAAAAAAATTAACGAAACGAGAGGCGGTCAAAGATTCGAAAGTGAAGAATTTTCATACTTTCTGCTCCTTTCTTCGCTTGAGGATGATTGTTGTCAAAGTTAAGACCTGGGGCGGATCATGAGAACGCAATCGTAAAATTCCTTAGAATGTCACAAAGTCATGATAGTTAATTTTGATTGAGGTTTTGTAACTAATATTAAAAAAAAAAATTATTATGCCTTTTTCAGAGATGCCACCACACCCCTCAACACTATCATTAATGTTTAATGTTTTATCACGTTTAAACAGGACATCGCTCACAGAAGTATCTGCGAACAACAGTATGGTTTCATGCCT